>NC_084830.1:94220908-94525741 GCF_033115175.1 Lepus europaeus
TTAGCACTTGCATAGAATATAATATTTGATATCATCATAATCACATAAAAAAGACAATAATATGAAGTTTTAATATTTGTAAAGTATAGAAAATCAACAAAGAAACAACAGAGCCAATCAACACTCTGGACCACATAGACTAACTGATATCTATAGAACCTTTCACCCCACAGTTGTAGAAGACATGTTGTTCTGATCAGTGCATGGGACTTTCCTAGGATAGACCATATGCTAGGCCACAAAACAACTCTCAGCAAAATAAAAAAATCGAAATCATACCATGTATATTCTCTGACCACATGAAATGAAACTGGAAATCCACACCACAAGAATCTCTAGATCATGTGCAAACACATGGAGACTGAACAACATGTTCCTCAGTGAACAGTGTGTCATAGAAGAAATCAAAAGAGAGATAAAAATTTTCTAGAAATGAATGAGGGTGACAATACATCATATCAAAGCTTATGGGACTCAATAAAAACAGTCTTTAAGAGGGAAGTTTATATCAACTAGTACTACATGAAGAAATTGGAAAGGTACCAAATAAATGAGCTATCATTGTACCTCAAAGACCTATAAAAGCAACAACCAATCAAACCCCAAATTAGTAGGAGGAAAGAAATAATAAAAATTAGAGAAGAAATTAAAAAAAGGGAAAAAATGCAAAAGATCGGTGAAATGAAGAGCTGGTTTTTTAAAACATAAATAAAATTGAATCACCATTGGCCCAACTACCCCCCAAAAAGAAGGGAGATACCAAAATCAATAAAATCAGAGATGAAAAAGGAAATGTAATAACAGTATCATCAGAAATTACTACAAAGAGCTGTATGCCAACATATTGGGAAACCTAGATATAATGGAGAGATTCCTAGACACAAGGAATCTACTAAAATTGAGTCACTAAAATAGAAAACCTAAACAGATAAATAACCAAGATGGAAGTTGAATCAGTAATAAAGATCCTCCCAACAAAGAAAAGCCCAGGACCATATGGCTTTACTGTTGAATTCTACCAGACATTCAAAGAAGAACTAATTCCAATTCTTCTCAAGCTATTCAAAACAATTGAAAGGGATAGAATCCTCCCAAACTCTATTAGGCCAGCATTACCTTAGTTGCAACACCAGAAAAAGATACAACAAAGAACAAAAACAATAGACCAATATCCCTGATGAACATAGATGCGAAAATCCTCAACAAAATATTAGCTAATCAAATCCAAGAACACATCAGAAAGATTATTCACCCAGACCAAATGGGATTTATCCCTGGTGTGTAGAGATGGTTCAACATTTGCAAATCAATAAATGTGAAATATCACATTAACAAACTGAAGAAAAGAAATCCCTATGGTTATCTCAATAGACACAGAAAAATCAATTGATAAAATATCACCTTCGTTGATGATGAAAACCATTAGAATATTGTATATAGAAGGAACATCCCTCAACACAATCAAGGCAGTTTATAACAAACCCACAGCCAGCATTCTATTGAATGAAGAAAAGCTGGAATCATTCCTCCTAATATGCAGAATCAGACAAGAATGCCCATTCTTACCATTACTATTCAAGATATTTCTGGAAGCTTTAATCAGAGGTATTAGGCAAGAAAAAATAGCGAAAGGACAAAAATTGGAGAAGAAGAAATCAAAATATTCTTATTTTCAGATGACATAGGATACTATATATATATACATATATATACACTATATGTATGTGTATGTATGTGTGTATATATATGGATATCCTATATATACATATATATACATGATATACATATGTATATATATATATCTTATATATATGTGTGTGTATACATATCCTATATATACATATATATATATATTTTTGGATATCCTATAGGATATATATATATAGGATATCCAAAATACTCCACCGAGAGACCATTGGAACTTATAAACTAGTTTGATGAAGTATCAACACAGAAAAATCCATAGTTTTTGAATACACAGACAATGCCATGGTGAGAAATAACTTTAAAGATCAGTACCATTCACAATAGCTCTAAAAAGAATTAAACACCTTGGAATAAATTTAATTAAGGATGCCAAATGTCTCTATGATAAAAATTACAAAACACTAAAGAAAGAAATAGAAGACATTAAAAATGGAGAAATATTCCATGTTCATGGATTGGAGGAATCAACACCATCAAAATCTCCATACTGCCACAAGCAATTTACAGATTCCATGTGATCCCAGCCAAAACACCAAAGACATTCTTCAGAGATCCAGAAAAAATGATGCTAAAATTTATATGGAAACACAAGAGAGTAGGTAAAGCAGTCTTATACAACAAAAATAAAGCCAGATGCATCACAATACTTGATTTCAAGGTTTACTACAGGACAGTCATAATCAAAAAACCTGGTAGTGGTACAAAAACAGATGTGTAGACCAACAGAACAGAATATAAATTGCAGAAATCAATCCATACATCTACAACCAACTTATCATGATAAAAGAGCTAAAATCAATCCCTAGAGCAAGCAAAGTTTCTTTAACAAATGGTGCTGGGGAAACCAAATTTCCATATTCCAAAGTATGAAACTAAGACCCATCTCATGCATAAATCCACTGAAAATGTATCACAAACCTAAATCTATGACCTGATGCCATCAAATTGCTAGAGAACATTGGGGAAACTGTAAGACTTTGTTCTAGGCAATGACTTCTTGGGAAATACCTCAGAAACACAGGCAATCAAAGCCAAAATTCACAAATGGGATTACATCAAGTTGAGAAGCTTCTTCACTGCCAATGTAACACTCTGCAAAGAGAAGAGGCAACTCACAGAATGGGAGAAAATATTGGCAAATTATGCAACTGATAAAAGGTTAACATCCAGAATGTATAATGAGCTCAAGAAAGTCAATAACAACCAAACAAATAATCCAGTTAAGAAAGGGAAAAGGACTTGACCAGGCATTTTTCAAGAGAGGAAATTCAAATGGCTAACAGACACTTCAATAAATGCTCAAGATCATTAGCCATCAGGGAAATGCAAATCAAAACCATGATGAGGTTTCACCTCACTCCAGTTAGAATTGCTTTCATACTGAAATCAACAAACAACAAATGTTGGAGAGGATGTGGGGAAAAAGATACCCTGACATGTTAGTAGGAATGTAAATTGTTGTAGCCGTTGTTGAAGTAGAGAGATACTTCAGATGATCTAGCCATCTCACTCCTGGGAATTTTCCCAAACTAAAAGAAACCAGCATCTTAAAGAGTTATCTGAACCTCATGTTCAATTCAGCAAAATTCACAAGAACTAAGATATGTATGGAATGAACCCAGGTGTACATCAAAAGTTGACTAGATAAATAACTTATACATACACACACACACACACAAACACACACTATGGAGTAACACTCAGCTGTAAAAATAAAAAGTGAAATCCTGTATTTTGCAACAAGATGGATAAAATTGTAAACCATTATACTTGGTGAAATAAGCTAGGCCAAATGGCAGATATCATATGTTTTCCTATTTGAGATAACTAATAGAGTACCTAAAATATAATATATCGGCGTGAAATGGACATTTTGAGATTAGATGATTGTTTACAGACCTTATCTCTTCCATTGAGAAACGTTCTCTTTTTTTCCTCTCTTCATATTATTTTTTGAACTCTTTTACTTAGTGTACCTTTAACAATATGGTCACTAATAAAATTGAAAATAGATCTTTGTAAAAATTAAGAGTAAATGTGAGAGAGGAGGAGGAAGGATTGGAACATGGGTGGGAGGGGGAGTAAGGTGGGAAGTATCACTATTTTCCTAAATCTGTTTATATGAAATACATGAAACTTGTATAACTTAGATAACATTTTAAAATTTTAAAAAAAGAAAGTTATATAAACTGAGGAATTGAACTATTTCCTAAATGATTTAGAATCTGGTTTGATATATATGAACCATGAGCCTTGATTAATCATGGTATTAAAGTGTAAATTGTTGAATGTTTTTAATGTGATGATATAAAGATGTTAGAAAATGAAGAAATACAGTCCGCAAGATGGCGGAATAGGAAGGGAGCACACTTATCAGGGAAGAGACAGTTTAATAAAAGTGGAGATACTGCAGGGTCAAGGAAGAGTAGGGGAAGAAACAGCAGAGGAAACTCTTCTGGAACTAGTGATTCACAGTGGACCTGCGTGGAGAGTGTGGGAGCCCATGATTCAGGACACCAGCGGCAGAATCAACACACCAGCGCTGGAACATGAGGTAAGCCGAACCTCAATAGCCAAGAGACACCAGCGGGAAAGAGGAAAGAGGAGACTAGAGGGAACGAGGCTTGTAACTCCGTGGGGAAAAGATCACCAGGCTAACTAGAAGAGAGAGAGAGAAAAAAAAAGTGACTGATACGGACACGAGTTTCTCTCTCTGCGCTCACCCCTGAAAGGCGAGCAAGACAAAGAGCAGGCACCATTTTGGACATATGTCATAAGCAGGGCGACCTCAGGTCTCCACCGGCCCTGAGCCTAGCAGAAAAACCTGATTCTGGGGGGAGGGGAGAAATAACAGGATATTAGGATCTAACTTGGCAACCCAGTGGGAGACTGCAGGAGAATTGGAGCCCACACTGAGGGCAGCATAGATTCCCTGTGTGGACCTTGGGAAAGAGCTTCCGATCTCTGGCTCCTGTGGGTATATCATTCAGCTGCTAACTACCTCCAATTCCATTCAGCTGTGTGGAATTACTTCCCTTTGAATCAAAAAAAAAAAAAAAAGAATGAAAGAAAGAGAGATTTACCACGCCTAACCTGGGAGTGTCACCTTTGACACACCCTCAACCCTAAGGAACCAAACAGAGCTCTCAGGCCACACTCATCTCAAGCCTCTAAGGCTC
The DNA here is from genome assembly GCF_033115175.1 of Lepus europaeus. Lineage (NCBI taxonomy): Eukaryota > Metazoa > Chordata > Mammalia > Lagomorpha > Leporidae > Lepus > Lepus europaeus. Next base: position 94,225,795 of record NC_084830.1, read on the forward strand.
CATGAAAAGCAGACAGTCCACTTAATATAGAGCCATAGTATAACAAGAAAAAACACCACAGTGAAGAAACCAAATATCTCCAACCCGCCAAACAACAAATGCAAAAACCGAGGTAACAAGAACAAGGAAGACACTATCATGACCCCAAATGAAAAAGACACCCCAGAGGCCTAAAGGGTTAAATAATTGTAAAATCCTACAGGTGCTTTCAAAAACACTGTGAAGTAAGCAAGTGCCTCTTGTTGGTTGATGAGTTTATAATTTTAAACATGGCAACTTAAAGTCTTTTGTCATCCACAGTCATATATGATTTGCTGCTCATAAAACTAAAGCATTGTTGGTTCTGTGTTTAGCTGTCCTCCTATAGGTTCCTATGGACTTTTTCCAGCCACTTCTATTGTATTCAGTACTTTGGGATGGCTCTGTAAACAGATGAAGCCAATAATGTATTAACAGTACAAACTGAGAGAAAGTATGGTTAACTGAGGTTACTAAAAACAAAAAGCAATTCAAATCAATTGGCAATCTACAAAAAGAGTTAAAGCTTTTAAAAGCTATTATTAAAATTGCTATATTGGTCTATTATGTTATGTTATATGTGTGTACATATTGTATGTCCACATGGGAAAATTTTATTAAGAATTTTATTTTACTTGGCTTATAGATTAGACTGTTCATAAATTTAAGCTGCTAAAATTAATCAAAGATACATTTTAATTCGTGTGACCTGAATCTCTGCATCATATGTTTTATACTTGTTGGTAGAAAGAAACTAAAAACATTTTATATGGTTATGCTTAAGTCTACTGGTTAAACAAACTACACCATGTTAGATATTTAAGAGGTGTTTTCAAATACATGATTCTGAAAATTTATAGAAGGCATTGGACCTTCTGGTAAATGTTTTCTTAAGTTGTTATCTAATGGTTGAAACTGTTTGCTAAGTATTCATGTGATATTGCTATTGTCATCAAGCGATCTAGGACTTGCTCCCTCATTTCTCTATTCTAAGCCCAACTTGTTCTTTCATTTCTCTATTCTCCTCAAGGTAGGTAACTAATTCTATTATGAAGGAATCTGTAGGACCACAATTTAATCTTTAGACCTTATGAAAGAGATGGCTAACATTTTTCTGTAATAGCATAGCCAAAATAAGAGCTTAAATTATAATCTCATAGCTAGATTTACTTCGCCATCAGCGAAGTAAACAGTAAGTAGAAAAAACCTCCCTTTCAGACCAAAGAGAAAGAAAGTTTTTAAGTGAGAATATATTTTTCCTCATGGGCATTGTCTACCTTAGAAAAACTACTACAGAACATGACTGTGGCTATAGACTTGTAGTTCAGGCCACCGAAGATTAGAGATGGGACTTGGGCACTCCCTTGACTTGCATCCTCTGGTCAGCTTTAACAAAAACCAGGAGGAAAAGAAAGCTAGGCATCAAAAGCAATGGGTGGCAGGCCTATTAATGGCTGATCTGTACAGTGACCTGCCCTCAAGGAGACCCAACAGGCCTGTCTACTGCAGTGGCTTTCAATGTGGTAAGCCTGGGCTTCAGCAGAAGTCAGCTATGAAGAGCCCTGGCAGCTCTGCCAAGAGTTGGATCACTGGAAATGGACCTGCCCTGGAGTTGAAGGATGCCCAGGTCAGAGCCACAGATCTTATTGGCTCTAAGCTGAAAAGCCCTTCACTCAGCCCAACTTCCAAAGTGACCACCACAGCTGAGGTGACGGCCAAGTAGAGTCAGCAACATTGCAGGCAGAACTGTAAATTTCTTGTTAGAGATGCCCCCTGCCTTTACCTGGCCAGCTCTCCTCCCAGGCCAGCTAAGTAATGAAAGTCAACAGAGTGCCTTCCCCCAGGAGGTTCACACCTCCCTTAGGATGTACCCCATGGGAAGAGATAGATAGGTCTGGGCCTCTTAACTTACAAGGCCTAAAGCCCACCAGATTATTATCAAGCCCCTTCTGTCAGGTTCTGTTTGCCTCTCAATCAGAAAACTTAATTGTAGCTTAGACAGCACCTTTCTTAGCTCCTCTAAGAATGACTCTGTCCTTTGTTCTAGACCCTGTCTAGCGTACTTGGGCCTCATTCCTTTGTAATCATAACCTCTACTCTACCTCCAATGGCTCTACTCCCAAGCTGTGTGTACTGATGGTCCTCTTCCCCACTTAATGCTGTATAATTGTTCAGACCTGTTAATGCCACTCTTAGGATCATTGGTTACTATCCTCACCCTGTCTTTTATGACCTTGTCTAAATATGATCAGAGTCGGCGAACTTGGCAGGCTTCCATAGCCTTACCAACTCATGACGACAGCCTAGGGTGGTTACTGGCGCCATAAACTAGAGTGTCAATTCGTTGGGTCAATAACAGGAGCCACTGTGCACTTGCTCCTCATGTGGGATCTCTGTCCTTAATGTGCTGTACATTTTGATTTAATGCTATAACTAGTACTCCAACAGTATGCTTCACTTTGTGTTTCTATGTGGGTGCAAACGGTTGAAATCTTTACTTAATATATACTAAATTTATCTTCTGTATATAAAGAGAGTTGAAAATGAATCTTGATGTGAATGGAACGGGAGAGGGGGGCGGGAGAGGGGAGGGTTGTGGGTGGGAGGGAAGTTATGGGAGGGGGAAGCCATTGTAATCCATAAGCTGTACTTTGGAAATTTATATTCATTAAATAAACGTTAAAAAAAAGAAAATGAAGAAATACATGTGCATATCAAGACAATATTGAATCTTCAAACTGAGTTCATGACAATATTAATAATAAAAACTTAAACACATGTTTCATATCCTCTTTATTCTATCAGATACAGTTAGCAAGACAGAGAAAGTCTTGGATGATATGTCAGAGAGAAGCCAGAAGGAGCCAGTGATTTTTCTGTTGGGAACAAAAAATGCCGACTGCTGCATATGATACCTGCTTCTGTATATCTGGAAAACTGCCAGGTGAAGGAGAAAGTTAAATTATTGTGTGTCTTTCCCAGGGCAGAGGTAGTACAAATGGATGAGAGTTACAAGAAAGTGAATTTTATTCAGCATAAGGAAGTATTACCTAATATTGAGCTGTCAAAGATTCAATTGCTGTATTGTGAAGAAGTCACTTTCTTGTCATTGAAAGATTTTCAGCAAAGAACTGTCAAAAAACATCTTCCTAGGAGATAGTTCTTAATTCAGTGAAATTCTGGGATAGATAACCTCCTTTGTTTTTTTTTTTTTTTTTCCCTTAACTTCTTCCCATGGATACGTTAAAGGAAATCGCATGCCAGTATGCTCTTAAGCAAATCAGAGTTAGACATTGGTTCAAGGTATTTTCCTTCATTTACAATCAGATAGATGGATTATAGTTCATTTTTTCCTCATCTTTCTGGGGAATATCACTGTATTTTTCTACTCTTGCTCCTTAGAATGTCACTCAGTGAGTTATATGATGAAGGTTTATTTCAAAAACACACTTCTTTATCAGGCATCTCATAATGAAACGTAAGGATTGATGAGAACTAACCTAGGTAACACAGACAGCAAATATCATGGGCAGCACTTACACTTCTTCTTGTCTATGGCTACTTTCCCGTACTCTAAAGTGAAATAGACCCTCAAATGTTGTAAGAATTTAACAAGCACAAAGTGTAAATGTTACTGCAGAGCTTACTATGGCTCAATCACTTCTTCTATATTATTTATTCTTCTTTACTTTCAAAGAAACTTTTTTTCAAACAACTTTTGACTGATGGATGGATTCAGTCAATTACTTTATTATTTGTTCAGCATAAGCTGTACTAAGCAGTAATTATACAAGAAAAAGGACATAGTTAGTGGTCTAGTTGATTTGATCATAATCAGGACCACATGGGAACTATTTCTTCTTGCTAGCCATTGCTGCTTTTATTAACCATAATTGGCCAGCTATTCCAACATCACATCTTCCCAGCCACTTTCTCTGGTTTGTATCCATTTCTCCTTAGTTCACACCTCTTGACAATTCAGTCATGCTTACACTTCAGTCATAAGAATTTCTTTCTGTACTTCTTATGTAATTTCTCATTCTCATTTTTCTCTGCAATTTGAAAGCTTCTACTGTGCTTGTCCGAACAGAAGAAAGAATATTTTTCTCAATTCCAGATGAATAGTACCTTTTCAGTCTTAATGGACTTAATGACTGTGACATCTTCTGCTTATACATCAATTATTTATTTATAAAGATTCTAGAAAATCTATCAATATTATTATAGGATACTTTGCACTTAGCATATTTACTAAGGAAAATGTTACATGTTTTCTAGTATATGCAAATGCATTTAATGGTTATTCTGAAAATGCAAGACATGACAAAAATAAAGGTATTGTTTTCAAATAAAACCATTACATTTACTTTAAGTGAAAAAAAAAAACAAAGGAATTCATCTGAAAAAAAAAAGCAATCCAGGATTAACTTTCCATTATTGTTGCCATAAACAAATGTAAATTTAGTGACTTAAAATATACCACACTTATTTGCCATTTCTCAGTTTTTAGGCTAGAGGTCCTAAGTGGGTCACACAGGAATAAAAATCTCAGTATTTGAAGGTCTGTGTTCCTCTCTGGGGTCTCTAGAATGGAAACATTTCTTTAGCTCTTTCTTTGGATCATGATCCTTTCTCTAATCTGCAGAACCAAAAGCATTTGACTTTATCTTTGCTTCACTGTTGTCCCTTGTCCTCTCAACTCTTCCTTTTCTATCTTGCATATATTGGACGTACTTGGATGATCCAAGATAATTCCAAGATTTTAAGGTCAGCTAATTAGCAGTTACACCTACAATCCTAAATATTTACAATGTGGCACAGCATATTCACAGATTTGGGAGTCATTATTTTGCCTACCACAGACCCTTAGTTTTAAAATCTGGCAAAATAAATCTGAATTTATATAGCATTTTTGAATTATTGATTAATTAGTATTTTCAAGTGCATTTTTACTAAAATTTTAACAAGTGACCAATGGAAGCTATTTGAGGATGTTGACTGGACCCCACCTCATGACAACATAGCTTCTGCCATTCTTCCTTTCTCAATGGGAGACCACACAACATAGGCAACACCATTTAGTATCTGTGAAAGCACACTGTTAACACAAGTCTCTAAGGCATCTCTTTTCTACTATGTACCGCTTTCTAAATGCATTCTAAATATCTTGGAGCCCCTTGAATAATGTTAATATAATTATAAATCTTTAGTGTGTGTCCAAGAATTTCTCACTCATATCAATGACTATCAGGATGAAGAGAGCATGAATAATTACATGGAATTTCTATATAAAGTAGATATTGTAACTGCCTTGTTTAACAAAATTATTACTACTAGTAGTGAGAAAGGATAAAATAATAGTAAGTAGGCACATTGTTCCAATGATTTTGGCACAGAATTTTTTCTCTCTGTTATCCTTCTTATTTCTTCTCCAACTGGTTTTAAGTTAAAATATTACTCGTTAGATAAAAGTTTGAGCAGTATTATGATTTTAACATTTTTTTTCATTATAATTGTAACAGGAACACATGTAAGTATACAATATTTTAATCACATGATTTTAAACTTTTAAACACATTATTTTATCTATATTTTTAGTTGATTGTCTTGTTCAAAATTGTTTTTATGCAAGATAATCAATGGATTGGAATTTACTTAAAAACTTATGTCAACACTTATTTTTTGTACTTGTTAATAGCAGATAAGCTACTCAAGTCAGAGTTATACAAGCCAACATCATATTAGAATATTGGCAAATAAAGTAAAAGTCATGTACCTTTCTACACAGAATTATTTTAAGTATCTCTTCAGAATAGAAAATATAGGGAAACTATAACTAACATCTGAATATGCTAAACAAAAGTTTTCTAGCTACTCTCAATCTAATTTATTTCTTCATACTGATTAGTCATGTTAATCATCAATATAGTCATTGGCCTTTTCTAAAGTCAATGTGACTTTCATATTTTTTATTCTGTGAATAATAACTTTCAACATTTGTGTTGTACTTTACGTATCAGAATATACTGCAACAATTAATAATTTGAGTATTGATTATCAGAACAAAAGAACACACAATTAGCACATGATCAAAGGAAGATGAAAGAACATATATATAACTTCTAATTCAGTAACATTATCATAATAGATATGTGGGCTCCCTGCAGTTAAAACAACATGGGGCAGAATTGTTTGCTTTCCTAACTTTCATGGTGAACCCGTACCAAATTGAGGGAAACCAGGCAGTCAAATGTAGCTTTTGCTTTCTTAGGCTTATAGAGGGTAGAGAAATTTCCATCTTTCATTTTTTTATTTAACTAAAGCATTGACTTTTCAAAGGATTACCAACCAGATCACAGCCTTCTAATTGAGTACAAATTCCAAAGAAAATTTTAGACTGTTTGTAAGATTTTAGTTTAAATGCGAATTAGCACCTATGTAAGGAAAAAAATGATGCATTTAAAGCCTAAAATTCTGTTCATTTAAATTTTTTCCAAAAATCCAGGAGTATGGTTCATTTTGATAGCATTCTAATCATCTTGGTAGGGGCTGGCACTGTGGCATAGTGGGTTAAACCTCTGCCTGCAGCGCTGGCATCCCATATGGGCCCTGCTTCCTGTCCTGGTTGCTCCACTTCTGATTCAGCTCCCTGCTAATGTACCTGGGAGGGAAAGCAGTGGAGGATGGCCCAAGTGCTTAAGCCCCTGCACCTACATAGGAGATTTGGAAAAAGCTCCTGGCTTCAGCCTGGCCCAGCTCCAGGCAATACATTCATTTGGGGAGTGAACCAGAGAATGAATGATACCTATCTGTCCCTCTCTGTCTGTAACTCTGCCTCTCAAATAATTAAATAAATCTTTAAAAAAATAATTCAGGGGGCCAGCACCATGGCACAGTAGGTTAATTTTCCACCTGCAATGCCGGCATCCCACATGGGTGCTGGTTTTAGTCCTGTCTGCTCCTCTTCCCATCCAGCTCTCTGCTATGGCCTGGGAAAGCAGTAGAGAATGGCCCAAGTCCATGGGCTCCTGCAGCCAGGTGGGAGACCGGGAGGAAGCTCCTGGCTCCTTGCTTTGGATTGCTGCAGTTGCAGCCATTTGGGGAGTGAACCAACGAAAGGAAGACCTTTCTCTCTGTGTCTCCCTCTCACTGTCTGCAACTCCACCTGTCAAATAAAAATAAATAAAATCTTTAAAAAAATAATTCAGGTAATGAAACTGAGTCACCACTCTCATGAGGTCTTTCTTCTTTTCCTTTGATTCTAGAAAAAACCCAGGTAAGTAAGGGCAAGAAGCGGCACGACACTCAGAGAAAGTCAGCATTTCCAATTGTTTTATTACTTTTTTTTTTTTTTTTGGCAAGCTGAAACCTATACTACTCTTCCGCAATCTCAGTTCTAAAATGAGATTAATTTAACCCCCAGACTTAATACAATAGGACTTGGGGGCAAGGAAGTCTCACTCATGTACAAGCCAGGTATGCCCAGGTCAAGAATCCTTGCATAAGGGTTGTACCTAATCAGGTTTTCCCCATCCACTCTGCCACACATGCCTTCTGCCTCTTCTCACAGCACAGTAAGACACACTTTCACACACACACTAAACACCAAAACTTCACAAGGCAGGAAGGATCAAGTGTCAAAGATGATCTATAGAGACATGTCCACCACTGAGAGCTGGAAGACAACTGCAAAGCTCTTCGGAGTATATGCTGGTATCTCATATGGGTGCCAGTTTGTGTCATGGCTGCTCCACTTCCTAGTCAACTCGCTGCTAAGGTGCTTAGGAAAAATGGCAGAAGATGCCCCAAGTGCCTGGGGCCCTGGTACCCAAGTTAGAGCCTTGGATGTAGCTCCTGGCACCTGGCTTTGGCTTGGACCACTCCTGGTCATTTGGCCATTTGAGGACAGAAGCATTGGATGGATGATCTCTCTCTCTCTCTAACTCTGTGACTCTTTCAAATAAATAAATAAATCTTTTTAAAAAGACCAAAGCATAGATAACAAGTATGATTTTTTTCTAAAACAGAATAATCCTAACTGATATTGACATTAGTATTCATTGCAATGAAGTTTATGGGTTTTTATATTTTGTATGACTATAACCCTCATTTAAGTAACAAGGAGAAAGGATTGATTAAGCTATTAAACAGTAAAGAGAATGAGAAGAAAGTGATGATAATAGCAACAGGAATAGCGAAAGTTTGGAGTAGAAAGAGAAAATGTGAACAAGCCATTCCTAGTGATGTAGACTTGATCTACTGTGCCAGTGAGCAGCTCTTGCAATGACATTTTCTGGGTTCTACAGGAAACCTATAATCTCTGCTGTAACTCCATTTGGCCTAGCCTTCCACTCATTCAGTATTTTTGACTGTCATTCTAAGATCACAGACAATAAATTAAAATTCTCTGTTTAGTGCTCATATGTTAACTATTTATTTTGATTGACTTACCTAGTACAGATATTGAGGTATTTGCAAATGTTAAGTTTACATACTGGAGTATTCTCAAACTCAAAAGTTGTACTAGAACTCTCAGGATTATGTGATTTTCTTTCAGTAAGTGTTTCAGAAGAGCTTTCACGATGTATATGAGCTGGTCATTATTATAATACCAGGTATTTGATGCAAAATTTCATGTATGTATTGAAAACTTTTATAAAGACTGAGCAAATCTATGGCCAGAGTTCCTTGAGTTACTACTTACATTGTGCTTTGTGAGGTTTGAAATATTAGTTGCTATTGCTTGTAACCAGTCAATACAGTCTTCAGCAGAGAGGCACTGGATAATCCCACTGCAGACTCCGTCCACTGCAATGACTTGAAAGGCATTCTGCCTGCAGATAAATCCAAACAAATCAGATCAGAACTTCATGCCATTTCTCTATTTCCAATTCATAATAGTATCTGATGAAAACCCTTTTTATTGAGGAATATAATTATCAGCCCCCAAATTCATGTTTAACATGTAAATATCTTTTTAAGTGGAACACTAAATATAGTCCCAAATATCACATTTTTTTTTTATTTCACAGGCAGAGTTAGTGAAAGAGAGAGATAGAGAGAAAGGTCTTCCTTCTGTTTGTTCACCCCCCAAATGGCCGCCATGGCCGGAGCTACGCTGATCCGAAGCCAGGAGCCAGGTGCTTCCTCCTGGTCTCCCATGCGAGTGCAGGAGCCCAAGCACTTGGGCCATCCTCCACTGCACTCCCGGGCCACAGCAGGGAGCTGGACTGGAAGACGAGCAAATGGGACTACAACCCAATGTCCATATGGGATGCTGGCGCTGCAGGCGGAAGATTAACCAAGTGAGCCATGTCACTGGCCCCAGATATCACATAATTTTGAACTACTAGGAGGCATCCTTAGACTTAAATAAGTATGAAGAACTGTTGAGATGTAAAACACATTCCACAGAAAAAGAAAAGATCTAGGAAATCTTATAAACACTCTTTTCTCTGTTGGCCATATAACTATACACAGATTCTCCATTATCTTGGTTGCCATCATCTTTTCCTGAATTTTTCCAAAGAACTTTCTGAGTTATAATGGAAAGATCACAAACACAGATAAACAAATATTAAGCATCTTATAAAAAATGAGTTAACCTGAACTTTCGTGATCTGCTGCACTTAGTTGACATACACAGGAAATCCTAGATTATTCACCTTCCCAATGATGGTTTGGGAAAAGAGGGACATAGCTCCTTCCCACGTGTAAACAGCTGCTCTTTAATTCTGAGAGTGCCATGATTTTCTGTAACACCATATTTCCCTCAAAATGTGATGCTCAGTCTGGAGACCCCTGAGGTGTTTAATTTATTGTTCTGTTAGAGAAAATTAAATGATGCAATCCTGAATTGTTTACAAAAGTGCTGCAGAATTTAAAGCTACTTCTTAAAACTTCAACTACTTACTGTTTTCACCCTGCATCAAATTCTTGCAATGTTTAGAAACAAACTTAATAGAGATGAATAAATAAAACTCTGAAATGAATGGAAGTTATACAACTGCCTTAGACTTGAGAACTGCTCTATTGTGCAACACAACACACTTTTCAAAATGCACAATTTATATTTAAATCCCATCCAATTATAAGGCAATAAAAAATTTCTGTAGTCCAGTATTCAGGAAAACTGTAAATATGTGCATATTTTATCCAAATAAACACCTTTCTCTGAGTTTTGGTAGTTAGAGATTTACTTCTCCCAACCAATAAAGCAAAACCTCCAGAGCAGAGGTCAGGCTCAGTCACCTGTATGCCTCTGTCTCTCAATTAAAAGACTGGTTCCTGTCTCAGAGACTGGAACATGGAAAAGCCTTTGGCATTCCAAGCACTATTCATTCAAATTATTCATAATTTTGAAGAAATTGATGCTCATATCCTAGTCAGGGCACTTTCTACTGAAAACAGGAAAATGCTCATATATATTTTTTTGTTTTGTTTTGTCTTAGAAATATATTAAAAGTCTTTAGAAGTACAACTACTATCCATCTCCTTGATATAAATTTCTTTTGAACTTGTGACAAGGAAAAAGAAATCGTATGCTGTTAATTCTCTGAAATCAGGGAGAACATATAATGTTTGTCTCTTTGGGACTTGGTTATTTCACTAAGTATGAGGTTTTCCAGCTTGCTCCATTTTGTTGCCAAATACCAGATTTCATCTTTTTTTACTGCTGTGTAGTATCCCATAGTGTACATATCCTATAATTTCTTTATCCAATATTTGGTTGATGGACATTTAGGTTGCTTCCATGTCTTAGCTATTGTGAATTGAGCTGAGATAAACATGGAGGTGCAGATAGTTACTTTGTTTACTGATTTCATTTCCCTTGGGTAAATTCCCAGGAGTGGAACGGCTGGGTCATATGGTATGTCTATATTCAGGTTTTTGAGGTATCTCCATACTGTTTTCCACAGTGGCTTTACCAGTTTACATTCCCACCAACAGTGGGTTAGGGTGCCCTTTTCCCCACATCCTCTCCAGCATTTGTTGTTTGTTGTATGAGGGCCACTCTAACTGGGTGAGGTAAAACCTCATTGTGGTTTTGATCTCTATTGGCTAGAGATTTGTCTGTTGGCCATTTGGATTTCCTCTTTTGAAAAATGTCTGTTAAGGTTCCTGATTTGGGAAAATTAACAGCACAGCTAAAATGAAAGCTATAGAAGTGAAATAGTCACTTTCAGAACTAATGTCCTCAAGAATCCTTGACCTGATTGTCGAGAGACAGTTAACTATTGTTACTGTTTTCTGTGTATATCCTTTTGGGTTTTTTTTTTCTTTCTTTCTTTCTTTTTTTTCCCTCTGCTTTCTTTCTCTCTCTCATCTCTCTACCTCACTCTACATGCTGAACACTCTATGTAACACAGAGTTAATTATATGTATTTTAAAGCAATTGGGAAAAGATACCAGTTAAAAACAAGGGAGGGAATAAGAGATGGAGGAGGTAGTCTAAAACTGTGAAAAAGTCTAGCTTTGTTTACAGGCATATAGACTCACCTCTAAGGGTACAGCATAAGAACTAATCATGGGGCTCCAATCCCATAAGAATCAATGGTATAAACACCATCTTCACTGTTACAATGATCACATTAAATGTTAAAGGCAACAGATAGACTGGTCTAAGTTTAAAACGGATGACATAAATAACATCAAGTACCTGATAAAAATAATAGAATTAAAAAAGGAAGGAAAGATCAACATGGGAAGCAGTCCATACAGCAGGCTCCTAGAATGACTTTCGCAATAAATAACACTCTGACCTCAGAATCAACCCATAAGGCTTCCTGGTCGGGCTGAAAGGCCTGCAAGAGCATATCAGGCATGGAAAGACAAGACTCTGTAGAAAAAAAAATTCTACACGAAGGATCTCTGCGAAACCTCAGAGGAAAAGAAGGGTCATCAAAGGAGACACTCTTCTCTGAAGGGAGAGAACATCCTCTTTGCTTATGGCTGTGTCCAAATACCAATGGAGTCTATGGTCACAAAAGGCCTCCATAGCCCTGGCAACCCACCACAAGAGTCTAGGATGATCACTGACATCATAAAAAAAAGAGTGTTAATTGTTAAAGGAACAAGAGTAGTTACTGTGCACTTGCTCCCCAGGTAAGATCTCTGTCCCTATTGAATTGCAATATGATAATTGACTGCAAATTCTCTCCAAACTGTACTCTATATGTTGTGTGTGGGCATGGGGGCAATTTGTTGAAATATATGATTAGTATAGAGTTGGTCCTCTATATATAAAGTTATACTAAAAATGATACATAATGAAGAAGGAGATGGGAGAGGCAGTGGGAGGTGGGATGGGAGCTGGGGGTAAGGGGACATGAGGGAAAGAACCACCATATTCCTAAAGTTGTATCTATGTAAAAATCCATTCAATAAATAAAAAAAGAAAATAAATCATATGCATAGCATGGAAAGAATATTATAACTTTACATGACATTTTTAGTTTCAAATCTGATGTTCAACAGTGGGCAGACATTTAAAATATACAAAGAGACGCTCAACCACCCATGTGAAATGGGAACTAATTTGAGTTCAGTGATATACATTTCTTTCCACTCTCTGATTACCATAACCATTGCTTCATGTAACATAAATTAAAGCATGTCTTGAACATATTTGTCCTCTGCGCTCTAAACGAACTGTGGCAGCTACGGATATTTTTAGCTGATTAAAGTCAATGCATTCAGATCAAATCTGCAATCTATGTAATCATATGTTACACATTCCCTAGATAGAATAATTCTAAGGGACTAATCTTTTATAAATTTAGGCTTATATGAGTTTTTTACTTCATAACACTTGCTACATTCTGTTCCAAATTTTAAAATTGATAAAAATTCTTTCATGAGTTTAAACAAATTATACAGTTTCTTTGATTAACAAGATTGACCTTACTCAATATAGTCGTATCCTAAAGACTACAATTATCTAGATTATCCTTTTGCTTCCAGTGTTTAATAAAGGAGACTATAGGCAAATTAGTCCATTTAGTTGTATCTCGATTTCCCCTAAAGAAAGAATAGGGTAATATTCTTTGTATATTTAGTAAGTATTTGCTGAGTCATTGGTGGGACGTAAACATCTTTACATATTGTTGAAGATTTAAGGATAGTTCTCCACTGAATAACCATTAAAATGCAGTCTTGAATATGTGTGTCACACATGTGGAAAGGAAAATAAATAAAGAAAACTTTCACAAGATCTTTTTCTTCAAGCCAAAATTGTCCCACTTTAAAAGTTGGTCTAGAGTTGTCCAAAATAAATGTGAGCTTTCTAAAGAAAGTTATATCTCAAAGGGAGTATGAGGCTCTCTTCATAAACAGATAATCATTGACTGTCCCTGATTGACTTAGAAGCCATCCCTGGAGAATCCTGGGACAAACTATGAAGGTGGAAGAGTAAATCAGCTCAATCACTGTGCACTCAGATGGATAGGTCCATTGCAGTGATACCTTTCAATGGGGTGATGAAACAGCAAGGCGGCCCCACATCAGAGCACAGGTGCTGTTTCTCTTTATCAGCATCGATGGTATTTATGTCCTCAATCCATAACCAGGGTCATGATCTGCCTTGAGTTTTAAATTCCCTTTTTATCTCACATCACATTTCATGGCTAATGTATCCTTACAATTCGTGTCCATCAATGACATCCTTATAAATGACTGAGTAGGGTAAGTATTGTGGCTTAACAAATCAAGTCTCTTTTTGGGGATACTTGCATCTCATGTCAGAGCATTGGTTCAAGCCCCAGCTACTCCACTTCTGATAAACCTCCCTGCTAATACTCCTGGGTGGCAGAGGATAATGACTCAAATACTTAAGTTCCTGATGCTCACACATAGACTTAGATGGAATACCTGGCTCATGGCTTCACCCATGTTCAGCTCTGGCTGTTGTGGCCATTTGGGAGGTGAACGAACCAACAGATAGATGTTCTCACTCTCTCTCTCTCTCTCTCTCTCTCTCTCTCTACCTGTCTTTCTGCCACTCTTTAAAAATAATTTTTTCATTCAATTCAATTCTTCTCTCTAAAGTCACCCCAATGTTATTTTCAATTTCTCAGTTCATACAGTATTTCTTCTGTATTTCATACAATCAACCATTTTCTTCTACTTAAAATCCTGCTTTCAATAGCTTCCATGATATTTTATTTTCAGAGTTTTTGCTTTTCTATTTATTCACTTGTTTTCACTTTATATACTCACTGATTGTACTCTGGAAACATTAAATACCATTATCCATCACGAGAAGCACATCCTTTAATTTGCAACCTTGAATAGAGTGTTTACTTTGAGCTGCTTTCATGTTTGGCTCTATTATAGGAAAATTCATTTAGTAAGACCCTTGCATTATTCCAAGCACAGTTCTCATAACCTCTATCTTTGCCCACTATTCAGACAGCAAACAGCCTGATATGACACCATCTCAAACCTCCTCACCTCAGAAAACAATGCACTGTTTTAAGAACTAGAAATTCTATATACATTTGAAATTTTCTATAAGAGTGCAAATCAATCGTTTTCATCTCAAAGCTATCGATTATTTTCATTGTGTTTAAGAATTACGTAGTAGATGACACGCCTACCAAAGAAAAAATGAAGAGATTAAATTCCTCTTCAGTAAAACTTATTATATAGCCGGCGCCGCGGCTCACTAGGCTAATCCTCCACCTTGCAGCGCCGGCACACTGGGTTCTAGTCCCGGTCGGGGCACCGATCCTGTCCCGGTTGCCCCTCTTCCAGGCCAGCTCTCTGCTGTGGCCAGGAAATGCAGTGGAGGATGGCCCAAGTGCTTGGGCCCTGCACCCCATGGGAGACCAGGATAAGCACCTGGCTCCTGCCATCGGATCAGTGCGGTGCGCCGGCCGCAGCACGCCTACCGCGGCGGCCACTGGAGGGTGAACCAACGGCAAAAGGAAGACCTTTCTCTCTGTCTCTCTCTCACTGTCCACTCTGCCTGTCAAAAAAAAAAAAAAAACTTATTATATAAAAATCTATTGAGAACTTTTGAACCATAATGCATGCTAAAATGATACTGAGTATAGATAAATATTATGTTCCCACAAACATATGTGTATACACACATAATATATGTACAGACAAGTATATGAGGAGTCTTCAGGTGGAAGATGTGTATCATGAAACAAATTATGCATGAATTTCAAATTCTTTTGCATGAAATAAACATCTTCAGGCTGGTGGTGTGAGACAGAAGGTTAAGCCTCCACCTGCAGTGCCAGTATCCCATATGGACATCAGTTCTAGTTCCGCATGCTCCACTTCCAATCCAGCTCCTTGTAAATATGCCTGGGAGAGCAACAGAATATTTCACAAATACCTGTGCCTCTTGACCAGTTTGGGAAACCTGCAAGAAACTTCTGGCTCCTGGCTTTGGCCTGGCCCAGCCCAAGCTGCTGTGGCCATTTAGGGAGTAAACCAAAGATGAAAGATTTCTCTACCTTCCCCTTTACTGTCTGTCTTGCCTTCTTTCTCTGTCTCTCTGCCTTTCACATAAATAAATGAATCTTTAAAAAAAAGATTTGAAAGGCAAAGTTACAGAGAGGCAGATGCAGAAGCAGAGAGAGACAGAGAGAAATATCTTCTAACCACTGGTTCACCCCCAAATTGTATCAACAACCGGAGATGAGCCAATCTGAAGTCAGGAGCCAGGAGTCTCTTCCAGGTCCCTTACATGGATTCAGGGGTCCAAGGACCTGGATCATCCTCTTCTGCTTTCTCAGGAGCATTAGGAAGGAGCTGGATCAGAAGTGGAGGATCTGGGACTTAAACCGATGCACATATGAGATGCCAGCACTGTAGGCAGCAGCTTTACCAGCTAAGTCACTGTGCCTGCCCTCCCCCCAATAAATCCATTTAAAAAATGTTTTGATTAGATTTTCCATGAACTTTTAGAGTATCCTTATATGGTAGATCCATATGCTCATTTTGCACAAAAGGAAAATAAAAACTTAGAGGGATTTAAAGGCCAAAGTTTCCATAATCTATGTCTCCTAATTCTCTTGATACTGCAACGTTAAGCCATGTTTCTGATTTTAAACCAAACTTTATTTCTGAATCAATGCCATTATCATATGATATACACAAACCTTCATATCATTGGTAAAAATATAGTAGTGCTTTAGTTCACATCTACATAATTGTATTTGACAGTAACACAATTTGGCTGTGATTAAATATGAACGGTATTACTTCACTGAGTGTAAAATTACAGTCTTTGGCAAAAACCAATCAAGAAATAACATTGTAGGTTTTAAGGAATGCTAAATAATATTCTATATTTGTAATCATCAACCATTTATCCTGCTTTATGTATTACCCCCTCACTGAATCCACTGCCATAATTTTGTGAATTTCTTCAGGGAGAGCTTCCCACTTATAGACATTAAAGTAATGTCTATTGAAGGAATGAGTGAGTGACATATTAGCTCTTCAACTTGAATGTCATGAAATCCATCTGTGTAGTGCTACATTTGTAAGTGCTTAGTACTGTAATATCTATCGAATGTCATCTATTCAACTGCTAAAAGCTATTGAATTATTGAGGTGCCACAAAACAGAAATGTAAAGAATCATCTGGACACTTCCAGACAATCCTTCATTTGTCAGCAACTGCTTTAGCTGAATGCTTCATCATAATATGACTGCACAATGTTTAAATAAAAGTAAAAAAAGAAAACAAATACACACTCTCTAAAATATAACATCAAGAGAAATAGCAATCGTGTTCAAGGCAGAGAAATAAGTACCACAAAAAGGAAGGAGTAAAGAGAAACAGGAAGACTAAATGTAGGATATATTTGCATAAGTACTTATGTGAAACTAATAATATATCTTGTGACTTCTAAAATATGAGTATTATTAAAATACATAAAACACATGCCCAAGGACAGAAAGGAGACAAAGGAGTCAGACCATTATAAATAAATCAAGATGTAATCCTAAAACAAACTTGCAAGAATAATCCTAAAACAAATTTGCAAGATTTACTGCAACAGAGTCATATCCACTCATGCACGTATTATCTATGGGTGAGTAGTCTGTGCCAATGAGAGTAAGGCCTGCATAGCATAAAAACTATGCAGTTCTTTTTTTTTTTTTTTTTAAAGATTTTCATTATTTGAGAGGTAGA
Source organism: Lepus europaeus (assembly GCF_033115175.1). NCBI lineage: Eukaryota > Metazoa > Chordata > Mammalia > Lagomorpha > Leporidae > Lepus > Lepus europaeus. The sequence continues at coordinate 94,242,974 of NC_084830.1, forward strand.
GTTACAGACAGTGAGAAAGAGACAGAGAGAAAGGTCTTCCTTCCATAGGTTCACTCCCCAGATGGCCGCAACGGCCGGAAGTGTGCCGATCTGAAGCCAGCAGCCAGGTTCCTCGTCCTGGTCTCCCATGCGGGAGCAGGGGCCCAAGCACTTGGGCCATCTTCTACGCTTTCCAAGCCCACAGCAGAGAGCTGGATTGGAAGAGGAGCAGCCGGGACTGTGCTACTGTGCCGGCCTACTATGCAGTTCTTCACAGCAAAGCTCCTTGATCCCTGGGACTTCTAGTTCAAGAAATTATTAGAACAAAAAAAGTGAATCTAAGGAATTTAAGAGTTTGGAACAATTTTTTTTTTTTTTTTTTGACAGGCAGAGTGGACAGTGAGAGAGAGAGACAGAGAGAAAGGTCTTCCTTTGCCGTTGGTTCACCCTCCAATGGCCGCCGCGGTAGGCGCGCTGCGGCCGGCGCACCGTGCTGATCCGATGGCAGGAGCCAGGTGCTTCTCCTGGTCTCCCATGGGGTGCAGGGCCCAAGCACTTGGGCCATCCTCCACTGCACTCCCTGGCCACAGCAGAGAGCTGGCCTGGAAGAGGGGCAACCGGGACAGAATCCGGGACTAGAACCTGGTGTGCTGGCGCCGCAAGGCGGAGGATTAGCCTAGTGAGCCGCGGCGCTGGCCTGGAACAAATTTTTAAAAAGCAGAAACACATAATTTATTGCATAAACAATAAATAAAATATTTAATGAAGATAAAAAGTAATCTTTAAAAAAACAAAATTCCCATTCCCCTAGCAAACTGACCAGGATTTAAAAAAGTTTAAAAAAAAAAATCAAGACTGAAAAGGAAGACAACAGTAGTAACCTTAAGTTTTAAGTAGATAGCAAGGTCAGGTGTTTGAAATGGCAGTTAAGACATTACATGGGAGGTCCATACTCCATTTCAAAGTGCCCAGATTTGAGTTCCAGTTCCTGCTTTCTGTTAATGAGCACCCAGGAGACAACAGGTGATGACTCAAATAGTTGGGTCCCTGCCACCCATGCGGGAGACCTGCATGGACTTCTCAGCTCTTGACATCTGCATGACCCAGCCCCAGCCATTGCAGGCAGTTGGGGAGTGAATCAGCAGTTGGGAGATCTTTCTTCTGTTATATTTCTCTTTGTCTGTCTGTCTATCCAATAAATAACCTAACTGAATAAATAACTTTTTAAATCTAAAAAAATATAAACAAGAGGGTTCAATTTGGCCATATAGAGAGGTCCAGAGTTTGTTCTCCTCTATGAGATACTGCAAAGCAGCCATGTCTACAGGTGAGTGCTTCAGGGACAACACCAGAGGCAGTGGGAAAGAAGCTGGAACACAATGAAGCATCCATAACAGGGTCAACAGTATGGATAGAACAGAAAGAAAAACAAAGCCAATCCCTGTAGTGTCTGAGGCTCTGGAGCTGGGGGAGATCAGGAGGGTATAGGTGGAGCCTGTCTGCCCAGAACTCTCACCCAGGGGATACTGTCTGAGAGCTATATAGCTGCCACCAACCATCAGCTCATCAAGAAGTGCTCCCTGAAAACTTGAGGCTCCTGGACTTCATAGAGGGAACACACAGGATTCCTACCTCCTCTCCTTAGACCACAAATTGAAGCAGGTAAAGTACTACCTTGAGGAAGAAGCTGCTTGTAAGTTCTTGCCTGCCTTCTTTCCAGAGATCCCAGAGACATTTCTGCATTCCATCAGGGCAGACTGAGCCTATGGGTCCAGTTGGGCTCAGCAGGGTAACAGTGGCCCTGGTGTTCAGTCCACACAGTGCCCTGGGATGCAGCAGACAGTGGCTGTAGGGCAGCTGTGATAGCCCTCAGGGCACTGAAAAGAGGGAGGCCCACAACGTTGGAATTGAGACTCATCCTCTCCCTACTGCCTCAAACTGCACTTCACCCTCCAAAATCTTAACCACTTGCCCATGTGGTACCTGCACATTCTGCACAGGCTCAGTGCTACTTCTGCACTGAGGATGGCTATCACAGTGGGGGTTGAGGGCACATGGGTCAGGCTCTGGAGTGTGCACACACCTGGGTACATGAAGTACAATGGCACCATGAGCTCACTCTGAGTTGTCAATCAGCGAGGTCGCCCTGGCACAGGGAAAAGGTGGAGCTTTGAACATACCAGTCAGCTCCAACGTCCCTCTCTCCACTGACTATAGTCAGAAACACTCCACCACGCTCATCTCTGGCGTCAATAGGGATTATTATTCCACACATAAATGGTGGCCCGGTCTCCCTGGCCCCATGCATTCCTGAAGCTCAGATATAAGCCTTAGGCACTCCACCTAGACCAGCAACTCCTCACTAACTGGGAATTGCAAAAAGAATTCTTTGCATTGAGTCTAACACAGTAGAACACTATGGCTTACTGAGAATTCTGGCCTAGAAAGTTTGTACTTAGCCCAGGCTATGTGCAGGGCCCAGGGCTCTGGGCTTCAGCCTTTCCCACAGAAGCTGCAGTGTTTGGATGTTGATGTTAATTTGATGTTTGAGCCTGAGGTAGCTGCACCCAACTCAAACCAGTAAGCAACACACAGAAAGTGGCCCTACACAACTTACCCTGCTGATATAGAACCAAAGTCACTCTCACATATTTACCTACTCTAATAGACAACATCTGTGGGATCCAACTCCTACATCCAGCATGGGTACAAAGCTTGGAGCTCTGGATTTGGGCAGCAGCAAGGACTGTCTAAATCTGCTCAGCTCCTAGAGCTAGCACCAAGTTCACAACTCCAATGCCTTGCTTGGATACTGGCTGGGAATCAACCTGCCAGCCATATCAATACTAACAAGGCCTGCTCACAGCACCTGAAAAGGTCATCATGCCATTCCCTCCTTTGAGAGGTGGATAGAGACCTATATTCCAGGGAATTCAGTGATCACACAGAGCTGCAGGAATAGACAGGATCCCTGTTATTGCTATCATCACCTACAGTCAATAAAGACATTTGTAGATTATACTACAGTATCTAACCAAATAAAAAGATATGGCTCTCTACCAAATCAATACTCAGAGGCACATCTCTAGGAAGAAAAGCTTCAATAAACAGCAACAACATAAAACATCCATTAGTATAGGAAACAACAGATTTCCCAGATGCACAAAAATCAATGTAAAGACACCAGAAAAAAGAGGAAGAAAGGCATATTACTTCTCCAAAAGAACACGATAATTCATTCATATTGGATCTTGTAGAAAGAGATATTGATAAAATTCCTGAAAAAGAATTCAAAAGTATAGTGGTAAGACTATTCAAAAATACTGAGAGAGTAAAACAAAATTAATAAATCACTACATGACATGGAGAAATTCAGCAAAGAGATAGAGATTTTGAAAATGAACCACACATGGGGCCGGCACTGTGGTGCAGCGGGTTAAAGCCCTGGCCTGAAACACTGGTTCTAGTCCCAGCTGCTCCTCTTCCAATCCAGATCCCTAATAATGCACCTGGGAAAGCAGTAGGAGATGGCTTAAGCACTTTGGCCCCTATACCCACGTGGGAGACCCAGAAGAAGCTCCTGGTTCCTGGCTTCGGATTGGTGCAGCTTTGGCCATTGCGGCCATCTGGGGAGTGAAGCAGTAGATGGAAGACCTCTCTCTCTCTGACTCCACTTCTTTCTGTAACCCTGTCTTTCAAATAAATAAAATAAATCTTTAAAAAAAAGAAAGAAAATGAACCACGAAGAAATATTAGAGATGAAGTACTCAGTTAATCAAATGAAAAAGAGTGGAGAGAACAACAGAAGAAAATGAGGTAAAAGAAAGAAAATACAATCTAGAAAATAGGTCTTTTGAAATATTTTAGTCTAGGAAAAATTAGTAAGAATAAGAGTGTTTGGGATCAACACTCAATGCCATCAAACAACCCACTTTACAAGTATGAGTAATACCTGAAGAAACAGAAAATCAGAAAGGCTTGGAAAATGTATTTAATGGAATAATAGAAAATTTCTCAGAGTTGGAGAAAGATCATGGATATCCAAATACAGGAAATACACTGAGCCTAAAATAGCCATGATGAAATAAGATTCTTGCCATGTCACATTAGAATCAAACTTTCAAAATTAAAACATGAAAAAGAATATCTTAAAATTTGCAGAAGAAAAGCTCCAAGTCACTTTTGAAGGAATTCCCAAAAGGTTGACAAGCAGGTTTCTCAACAGAAACACTACAGGCCAGGAGAGAATTCAGAGATATAGTCCAACTTCTGAAACAAAATTGAAATCCCAGAGTATTTTACTCAGAACAGCTTTCATTCATTAATAAAGGTAAAATGAAGAATTTTTCATCATTTGACTAGCCTTACAAATTATATTTAGTTATGTAACACATAGAAGAACAGATAATGGCAACCAGCATCATGAAAGAATGTGAAGGCAAAAAACCTCCTAGCAAAAGAACAAAGGAGATTCAAAACAAACAGGAGTATGGAAGGAAAAACAACTGAACCAATTCATTACTTACCAATAGCAACCTTGAATATAAATGATCTAAATTACCCAATTAAAAGATACAAGAGTTAATTATATGCTGCCTACAATGAGAAGAGCTTTTATGTATAGCACTCTTTTATTCAGTCAAGAAACTGTATTTATTTTGAAATCTGTGATCTCACAAAACTCTTAGTAGAATTACATGCAATGAAGTTCAATCCTGTAGGGAACAACTTAAGAGGACAATATAGGGATACATGGAGGACTAATGAACAAATTTAAAATACTTAATATTGTATCACAGATTATTTGCTATTTTACTTTATTTTATTTTATTTAAAGTATATAAATTTCATGTATAGATTTAGGAATATAGTGATATTTCCAACTCTACCCTTCCTCCCACCCATGCCCCAACCCTTCTTCCTCCTCCCTCTCCTATTCCCATTCTCAATTTTTACAAAGATCTATTTTAAGTTTACTTTATATTCATAAGATTAATACTACACTAAGTAAAGAGTTCAACAATAGCATGAGGAAAAAAACACGGTTCCTCAACAGAACAAATAAGAACTGTAAACAATCATGGAATCTCAAAATGTCAGTTTCACCAATGAAGGTACACACATACTGAAAGGATGCAAAAAATAAGAATGATAAAGATTAGCTATACTCAAACCACACCAAATAGACAGCAAGAATTGAACTATTCAGAAGGCCAGCCTTGTAGCATAGTGTGCTCCACTTCTGATCCAGCTCCCTGCTAATAGCCTGGGGAAAGCACTGGAAGATGCCCCAAGTGTTTGGGCCCCAGCCACCCACATGAGAGACCTGAAAGAACGTCTTGTCTCCTTGTTTCACCCTGCCCTGTGCCTGCCATCTCTCTATCTCTTCCTCTTTGTAACTTGACTTTCAAACAAATAAACAAATCTTTAAACAAAGTAATAATAAAACTCTTCAAACAGACAAATAAGGTCATTTTTTAGTAATTAAGAAATGAGCTCGGCCGGCGCCGCGGCTCACTAGGCTAATCCTCCGCCTTGCGGTGCCGGCACACCGGGTTCTAGTCCCGGTCCGGGCACCGATCCTGTCCCAGTTGCCCCTCTTCCAGGCCAGCTCTCTGCTGTGGCCAGGGAGTGCAGTGGAGGATGGCCCAAGTGCTTGGGCCCTGCACCCCATGGGAGACCAGGAGAAGCACCTGGTTCCTGCCATCAGATCAGCGCGGTGCGCCGGCCGCGGCGGCCATTGGAGGGTGAACCAACGGCAAAGGAAGACCTTTCTCTCTGTCCTCTGTCTCTCTCTCTCACTGTCCACTCTGCCTGTCAAAAAAAAAAAAAAAGAAGAAGAAAAGAAATGAGCTCAACAAGAATATATGATTGTATATACAGCCAATGCAAGGGCACGAATTTTGTTTAAAAATTTATTTTATTTGAAAGTCAGAGTTACAGAGAGGCAGAGACATAGAAAGAAAGAGGCCTTCTATCCACTGGTTTACTTCCCAGATGGCCGTAAGGCCGGAGCTGTGCCGATCCAAAGCCAGGAGCCAGGAGCTTCTTCCAGGTCTCCTACATGGGTGCAGGGCCCAAGGACTTGGATCATCTTCCACTGATTTCCCAGGCCATAGGAGAGAGCTGGATCAGAAGTGGAGCATTTGAGACCTGAACCGGAGCCCATATGGGATGTGGGCACTGCAGGCAGCAGCCTCACCTGCTACACCACAATGCCAGCCCCTAGGGAACCAATTTTTATAACACAAATGTTAATATATCTAAAGGAAGATGTAAACTCCTATCCAACAACACTGGGAGATTTTAAAATATATGCTTTCATCATAGGAGAGATCAATCAGATAAAATAATCAATAAACAGAGCTAATTTATACTCTAAACGGAAAGGATATAATAGAAATATATAGAGCATCCCATCCCACAGCAGCAGAATACAAATTATTTTCCTCAGTGCTTAGAACATTCTCTAGGATAGACTAAATAGGAGGCCACAAAGCAAGTCTCAAAAGATTTTAAATCATATTGTGCTTTTTTTTCTGACCACAATGGAATGGAGATGGAAATTAACAACAAAAGAAACACCCGAAAACATACAAACACATGAGGACTGAAAAATGTACTGTCAAATGAACAGTGGATGACTGAAGAAATCAAAAGAGAAATAAAAAACTTCCTTGAAAGGAATGAAAATGAAAACGCACCATACCAAAATTTACAAGATACAGAAAAGCAGTGTTAAATAGGAAGCTTATAGCAGTAAGTGCCTGCATCAAATAATTGGAAAGGTCAAATAAATGATATAACACAGCATCTCAAAGATCTGGGGAAAAAAAGAACAAAACAAATCCGAAATTAGTAGAAGGGAACAAATAATAAATTCTAAAAATAAATAAAATGGTAAACAAAAGCTATACAAAAGGTCAATGAAATGAAGAATTACGTTTTGTGAAAAAATAGGAAAATTTGATAAACCACTCATCCACCTAATGAATAAATAAAGGGGAACACCCAAATTAATAAAATCAAAGATGAAAATGGAGATGTCAAAATTTATGCCACAGAAATACTAAGAATCATTAGGAATTATTGTAAATATATATATATATATATATATATATATATGCCAACAATTTAGAAAATATAGAAGAAATGGGCAGATTTTTGGGTACCTATAATTTGCCCAAATTGAAGCATGAAGATCTAGAAAACCTGAATAAACTAATAACACAGGCTGAGATTGAATCTGTAATAAGGAATGTCCAAACAACAACAGAAAAAAAGATTAGATGGCTGCTTTATATACTTTCACCAAACTTTTAAGGAAGAACTAATATCAGCACTTATAAAACTATTCAAAATGATTGAAAATGGAAGGAACTTTTCCAAACTCCTTCTGTAAGGCCAGCATCACCTTAAGTCCCAATCCAGAAAAAGATTCAACAAAAACTAAAACTGTAAACAAATATCCCTGATGAACATAGATGCAAAAATCCTAAACAAAATACTAGCAAATCAAATGCAACAACACATCAAAAAGATGATCTACCCAGACCAAATGGGATTTTTCATAGGGATGCAGGGGTGGTTCAACATGTGCAAATCAATAAATGTGATACATCACATCAGCAAAATAAAGGCTAAAAACCATGGGATTATCTCAATAGATGCAGAGAAAGCATTTGATAAAATACATCATCCCCTCATATTGAAAGCCTTAAAAATTGGATGCATATGAAACATACTTCAACAAAATAAAGGCAATATATGACAAACCCACAGCCAGTATCAAATTGAGTGTTGAAAAGCTAGAAGAATTGGCCGGCACCGCGGCTCACTAGGCTAATCCTCCGCCTTGCGGCGCCGGCACACTGGGTTCTAGTCCCGGTCGGGGTGCCGGATTCTGTCCCGGTTGCCTCTCTTCCAGGCCAGCTCTCTGCTGTGGCCAGGGAGTGCAGTGGAGGATGGCCCAAGTGCTTGGGCCCTGCACCCTATGGGAGACCAGGAGAAGCACCTGGCTCCTGGCTTCGGATCAGCGCGGTGCACCGGCTGCAGCGCGCCTACCGCGACGGCCATTGGAGGGTGAACCAACGGCAAAAGGAAGACCTTTCTCTCTGTCTCTCTCTCACTGTCCACTCTGCCTGTCAAAATAAATAAATAAAAAGAAAAGCTAGAATAATTTCCAATAAAATCTGGAACCAGACATAGATGCCCACTCCTACCACTATTATTCAATATATTTCTGGATGTTTTAGCCAGAGTCATGAGAGAAATCAAAGGTATACAAATGGGAAAGGAGGAAGTCAAATTATCCCCTATTGCAGATAATATGATCTTTTATATAGGGGAACAAAAAGACTCAATTAAGGGACTGTTAGAACTCATAAATAAGAGAATTTAGCAAAGTTGCAGATACAAAATCAACAACCAAAACTCAATAGCATTCTTATAATCCAAGAATGTTCTTGCTGAGAAAGAATTTATAAATTAGACCCATTCACAATAGCTACAAAATATTTTTAAAATCTTAAGATACAATTTATTCTAGTATGCAAAGTATCTATACAATGAAAATTACAAAACATTAATGAAAGAAACAGAAGAAAACACAAAAAATGGAAAAATATTCTATATTCATGGTTAGGAAGTATCAATAGCATCAAAATGTCAGTACTGCCCAAGGCAATTTACACAGACTATTCTCAGTAAAAATGCCACAGACGTTCATCAGAGAAATACAAAATAGAATCCTATAGTTTATATGGAAACACAAAAAACCCTAAATATCCAAGGAAATCTTTAACTATAAAAGCAAAGTTGGAGGCATCACACTACTGGATTTTAAGAAATACTTCAGGTCTGTTTTATTCAAAACATCCCAGTACTGGCCTAAAATTATTCAAATAGACAATGGAACAAAATAGAAACTCCAAAAATTAACCCACAAACTACAACCAACTAATGTTTGACAAAAAAGCTAAAACCATTCCTGGAAAAAGAATAGTCTCTTAAACAATTGGTATACGAAAAAATAGACTTCCACAGGTAGAAATTTGAAGCCATACTCTTATTTTATACCCTAAACAAAAATCAACTCAAAACTTACGACCTGTCATAATCTATCCATTAGATGTAAACATAGGGGAAATACTGTACATCATTGTGCTAGGCAAAAACTTACAGGATAGTATTCCAGAAGTCCAGGAAATAAAAGCAAAAATTGAAAAAGGGGACTATATCAAGCTAAAAAGCTTCTACACAACAAAGGAAACATTTAACAAACTGGAGAGACAACTGACAGAATAAGATAAAATGTTTTCAAGCTATGCATCTGATAAAGGATTAATATCCAGAATATATAAGTGCTCAAGAAATGCAACAAGAAATCAAACAATTCAGTTAAGACATGGGCAAAGGATATGAACAGACATTTTTCAAAAGATGAGAAACAAATGCCCAATAGACATATGAAAAAATGCTCAGGATCATTAGTCACCCATGAAAGCAAATTAAACCTACAATGAGGTATTACTTCACTCCTTAAAATGGCTATTACCCAGAAATCAAAAAATAACAAATGCTGGCAAGGTTGTGGAGGAAATATACCCTCATACACTGTTACTGGGAAAATAAATTGGTGCACCATTATATAATAATACAGTATGGAGGGAGACAACTAAAAATAGATCTATCATATGACTCAACTATCCCACATTTTGTAATATATACAAAGGAAATGAAATTAGCAGTTGAAACATAATTGCACTCCATGTTTATAGCAGCTCACTTCACAATAGCAAAAATAGGGAATCATCCTAGATAGTCACCAACCGATGCTTTATAAGGAAAATATGATATATTGCTCATAGAAAAAAAAATGAAATCTTGACATTTTCAAGAAAATGGATGGAACTGAGACTCATTATTCTAAGTGAAATAAGACAGACTCAGGAAGGCAAAATCATATATTTCTTCTTATTTATGGAATTTATTTATATATAGAGTATAAGAATTTTATGGATGTCATATGATTTAGTATGTAGTTATAAATACTGAATCATTCCATATTAAATACAACATACCACTTTTTCCCACATTATGATCATTGTCATGAATCTCTCACTTTTTAATACTAATCTCTTGTATATATATATATATGTAATATATATGTTTGTGTGTGTAAATATATATATATAATATAGATTTGATATGAATATGACATTCTGTTAAAACTCATGAAAAACTATTCCATATTAAATACAACATACCACTTTTTTCCCACATTATGATCATTGTCATGAATCTCTCACTTTTTATTTTTTTATTTATTTATTTTTATTTATTTATTTTTTGACAGGCAGAGTGAACAGTGAGAGAGAGACAGAGAGAAAGGTCTTCCTTTGCTGTTGGTTCACCCTCCAATGGCTGCCGCAGCCAGCGCGCTGCGGCCGGCACACTGCGCTGATCCGAAGCCAGGAGCCAGGTGCTTATCCTGGTCTCCTATGGGGTGCAGGGCCCAAGCATTTGGGCCATCCTCCACTGCACTCCCTGGCCACAGCAGAGAGCTGGCCTGGAAGAGGGGCAACCGGGACAGAATCCGGCACCCCGACCGGGACTAGAACCCGGTGTGCCGGCGCCGCAAGGTGGAGGATTAGCCTAGTGAGCCGCAGTGCCGGCCTCTCTCACTTTTTAATACTAATCTCTTGTGTGTATATATATATATAAATGTATATATATATAATATATATGTTTGTGTGTGTAAATATATATATATATAATATAGATTTGATATGAATATGACATCCTGTTAAAACTCATGAAAAACTAAAAGTATCATTATAATTTAAAAATAAAAATATAAATAAATGATGATAAGGAACTTCATGGAAAATCTTGCAATTTAAATAAACCATACAACTTCTTTGACAAAAACAAAAAACAAACTAATCCAAGCAAAGTTATAAAATCACAATAAAACTGTATTTCATAGACCTGGAATCCGATACAAGACAGTAGTCAGAGAGTCACAACTTTAACTTGGGTTTTTGTCATCACATTCATAAATGTTGTACTGGGATATATTATGGCCGTTTTGCACATCGTCTTTTCACTACCAGAAACATGCTGAAAATAAGAAATCCTAAAGTATATCAGAGCAGAATTCTGAGTTGCATCACTACCAAATCAGAACTCGGAAGTTTGAACTCACCGACTCACATCTGTCCCGGGCACGTACTGAGAGAAGCGTGAGTGAAGCAGAGGAATCAGCCTGAGGTCGCACCACCGCTTCTCCCATCTGGAGCCTGGAGATGTAGGCCACGAGGAACACGACAAGGTGTCCTGGAAAGAGCACAGGCCTTCAGAATTGCATTTCCCTACTGCACTTGAGTCTGCATCACAAACCATGTTCATTTTGTGGAGCTTTAACCCTAAGTGATCAAAAAGCTACCCTACTCATTGACTCTCAAATTACACTTGTTGATGTTATTAGTGGAACCCTATAAGATGGTGAAGGAGTAATCATGGAAATGAATTCTAGTAGAAATATAAGGGGAAGAAATTATGTACAGAGAAGGAAGGAGAGAAGAGAAAAAGAGAGCTAAATTCATCCCAATATGAGAACGATGGGATTGGAACAAAACTGTAGCTGTATTGAACCAGTAAGTGATAAAAATGGAAATAAGCAATAATGTTGCAGAATCCCCGACTAAACCTGGATCCATTCGCCCTTGTACAGCAAGTCAATCACCGACAGCAGGGTGTTGGAAGACAGTAGGGGTAGACAGCTATTGTTTAATTCTCGGACTCTCTGAGGGATTTAGGGCAATGAATAAAGACTGGAATTGCGATTGAACCCCATGTGATTAGCTCATGTGAGGGTCTCTGGCTGGTCCACAGTGCTCTTGGCCTTCCTTTGACTGGTCAAAAACAGTACCTCTGCATATTCTTTTGGGACTGAGAAGTGGGTGCCTATCTGTCTTCAGCCTAAGAGTAGACTGGGACTTAACTCTGTTTGATCAGGACCTGTGGGTTCCCAGGAAGCTCTCAGAACAGTGTCCGGAACCAGGATATTAGCAGTGGAGGTGACAACTGAATTCTGACTCTGTGTGATTCTGGGCCATGTTTCTTGGTCTTACTCTTATGCCACTTCCTTAGCTTAGTGAGTTAGTCTTCAGCAGGGATTGACTTGTAATCATCAATGTGAAGAGAACAAGCTGAGAGAGAGAAACTGGGGTGTGATAAAGCCCACGTCAATGTCACCAGGAATAGGGGGTCAATTTCAGTAGTTCATTCATTTAGCTAAGACTTTCTAGGTAACTTTTAGTGCTTAGCATCATTATAAGTGTTTGTGACTTAACAGTTACTTGCAAATGTTTTTAACAGAATGAGCATTCATATATATAATTCTTTCAAAATATCACTCAAGAGGCTGGTGCTATGGCGTACTAGGTTAGCTTCCCCATGTGGCACTGGCCACTGTGGCCATTTGGAGAGTGAACAAGACATTTCTTTCTGTCTGTAACTTTACCTCTCAAATAAATGACTAAAATCTTAAAAAAAGAAGCACTCAAGGAAATCTTTGCTTGGTATTTGGATTTTGTGACATGATCTTGCAATGTTTTAATACCAAATCAATGCAGTAACTACTGCTGCTTTAAAATTACAAATATTTTGAGTAGTGTGAGAAGTCCATTTTCCTTGTTTGTAGAAAAGACGTATCTTTGAATAGAACCTAGTAGTTTAGTTTCAGTAATGTTCCATTATTTCAGCTGCACTTGAATTTCTCTGCCACACGAGTACATGGAGAAAGGTTAATATTTAGGATGGCAGGAGTGGCAAGTGGACCAGGTCCCAATTTGACTTAACACTGTCTCCTCTTCATTCGCTAAGTTCTGAATGGTGGTGCTCTCAGGAGCTTCATTTTCAGTCTAGATATTTAAAGTGTTAGTCTAATATTAAGAAGCATTGCTCTCAGGTGTTATTCTGTCTAAAACTGTTTAGGAACCAAACAGTATTATTTGCAATTAAAGCAGAATGTTGCTTAGCATCCTTAGATGAGTTATCACAGATGGTGGAGATAAGAATGTTCTAAGTCCATGAAGAGGTTTAGAATACCTGGAAAGTTCAAAGGCCAAGATGGCTCATAGATGTGCCCTGTTGGTGACCCCAACCTCTGAGACATCTCTCCTCTCATGCAAGGCAGTTGTTTTGAATACTTATCCAGGATTAAAAGGCATGCACGGAAGTTTCTTGTTCAACTTTCTCCTGACCACATGTCGGATATCATAAGTGGGCAGCAGCACATGGTGTGGGGTTTGCTTGGTGGCAGAATAAGTTGGTGAGGGCTCAGCTTGGGTTCTGAGTCAGATAGGTTTGAATCTTAACCTCCCAACTGACTAGTTCATTAACCTAGCAACAGGTTATTTAAAGTCTCTGTGTCTTACTGCATCTCTCTCAAAAGTAGGGATATTAATAGAAACAATTTGCAAGATGTTAGCAAGAAATAAATGAGGAAGTGCTTAAAGTATAGCCCAGGACTGAACTTCATGCTATTTTCAATATGTCTAAAAAGCTAATGGAAATTTTACATCTACTCATCACAGCAGGCTGATTGGAAGCAGTGCTGGGTAGCTGTAACTAAAAAAAAAGAAAAGAAAAAGAAAAGAAAGTAATGCATTTTTAAAAAATGTAATGAGTTATATAATGGATAAAATTATTTCTAAGCTCAAGGCATCCAGGAACAACATCCTTAATGGTTCTGGGAATACTATATCTGCTACTATACTGCCTTGAAGAGTCACCTGTAATGTTTTACACGCATTACTAAAACCTCTTGCAGCATCTTTGAAATACAAAGTTTTGACTCTGTTCATTTTACAGAGCAAAAAAGCAAAGGATATGTTTTAGAAGCATCAAATTTTTGCTTCCCACACTTTTTACAGGAAGACATATGGGGAACAATGGTACCATGCTGATGTGGATAAACAGGTTTCTGTGGCCAGGAAAGAAGTGTCCACAGAGATTGTCCATCTGCCAGGTCTCAGCAAGCTTTCCTATCTTTCTTTAATGTTTCTTCCTTAAAAGAAATGAGTACAACTTCAGCAGTTGCACTAATTATAGTTGATGTACTTTAGAACTGTCATTTATTATACAGCAATACTTTAAAGGTTCTTTATTCTTATTTTAATTATGCAAATAAAATGTAAATTTACTTTCTAGTCTTTTACTGTAATAGTAGTCCAGTAGAATTGTATATAAAGTGATCTGGAAACACACTCATTTCATGATTTTTGAATCATGACTATTTTTAAGTGGTTTACTCTAAAAGGCTAAGAATATTATTTCTCAACATATTAATAATATAAATGGGAAAAGCAGCATTTCTGACTCTTTGCTTTAAAATAAGCTCTTTCTTCAAAACTTAACAAATGCCACACAATAACCTTAAGAGCAATTTTCTCACCAAAATAGAATTGCAGCTGGGCAAAATGCTCATCCAGATGGTGTGAAGGGCTTGGCATAGAAAGCATTGATTAAAGGTGTACTGTGAACAAAACTTTCTCAGAGTTTGGTCTGTTGATCATTTGAATCAGTCTCACGGTGAGCACAAAACCCATACCTTTCCTCCATCTTTCGGAATAAGAGAATCATGGAGTATGGACTGGGGCTCAGGGGTCTGTATTTTGAGTGGCAAAACATATGGATGGACTCTTGTTTACCTTAGATTTGGCAACCTCAAGTCATGAGGAGGACTGAGTTATAATTTTATGCAGGACAGTAGTGTGATGTTAACATAGCATAAGACTTTATTTTCACTTTTATTTAAATTCTGCCTTCAAGAGACAGTCTATTTCAGAAAACTGTAATAGTGAATATTTACTTAAAAGTTGCTTCCAATATGAATTTAAGCATAAGTATTATAAAAATAGAGATCCTAGTTGGGGGAAAGGATTGCGCCTTTAGACACATCGCAGAATCAAATGTGTCTCTTAAGGTGACTGAGTGCAGTATGCAAGCCTTCAGTTGAAAATGTGCATCGCCCTAGGCACATTCACAGAAGAATCTAGGGCTCACTGAGATTTCATGATGGGTCAGAAGAAACAATGTGGTCCTTGCTCCTTGTGCTGTAATTCCCTCTGTAGAGTCTCCATTCCTGCATCAAAGTTTACTGAACTCATGGAAGAGAAACATGGAAGGACACAGCCTGCCAGTCTGTGTAACCAAGTTGGATCAAGGATAACGTTCCCATGGGCAACAGAGCACAGGTTTGGTTTGCAGTCCTTCAACTCTCCGAATTCAGAGAAGCAGATGCTGAAGGCATTAGAACACACATGACCATCGCTCATTTTCTGCTTCTATTAAAGTTGGTTTTATGCATTTGACTACAGACCTGGAAATTAAACCATTTGGGCCAGGAACCATAATTAACTGTTCCCCAAAGCATTTGTGAAGAGTGTTTCCACAGAGTAGGTTCTCAGAATAAATGCATAAAATTGATATGCATTGAAATTACTTCTTTTATTATGGATTTATATATGCCTGAATTATATTCTCTAAAACATCATCATTAGCAGTGTAAATTTCCTGACATCAAAATATCTTCAAGTAAAAAGAATGTTCAGTCCTAATGCTAAACTTGGAAATCAAACTAGCCTCTTAGAAATGGGAAAATGTCTGCTCTCTGTGAGTGAGATCCCAGTGAAAAGAATGGACCATCAAAGAAGGAGGCACCTTTCTCTGAAGGGAGAAGAGAACTTTCACTTTGACTATGGCCTTGTCTAAATAAGACCAGAGTTTGTGAACTCAAGAGGCTTCCATAGCCTTGGCAGCTCATGACAAGAGCCTCAGGTGATTACTGACGTCATAAATAAGAGTGTCAATTGTTAAATCAACAATGGGAGTCATTGTGCACTTACTCCCCATGTAGGATCTCTGTCCTTAATGTGTTGTACTATGCAAATTAATGGTAAAACTACTACTCTAACAGTATTTTATACTTTGTGTGTCTGTGTGGGTACAGACCATTGAAATCTTTACTTAGTATATACTAAGTTGATCTTTTGAATATAAAGATAATTTAAAATGAATCTTGATGTGAATGGGTGGGAGAGGAAGTGGGAGATTTGGATGGTTGTCAGTGGGAGGGAGTTTATGGGGGAAAAGCTGCTATAATCCAAAAGTTGTACTTTGGAAATTTATATTTATTAAATAAAAATTGAAAATAAATAAATTTAAAAAAGAAATTAAAGATGTAACTCCAGTAAGAAAAAAAACTATCACATTTTTTTTTCTTTACATTTTATACTACTAATTCATTCTAAACCGAGTTATAGAATAAGGGAATAGTTTTTTGCTGTAATTATAGTTTCTAAAGGACCCCATTTTTCCAAAGATGTTTTCTTATGTCAATGGAATGAGTTAAAAACAAATCTGTTATGAACTTCTTTACATCTTATTATTATAAAGGAGTTCAAAGGTATTAGACGAAAACTAGAAAAATAACATTACCAAATGCTTTCTCCCACTCAGAGGTAAAATAGCTCGTTTCAGCAGAGCTGAGATGGAGATTCTTGTGCGAGTATCTTAGGGAGGGAAAGACCTCAGCAGAAACTGGTGAGCACAGAGAAGCAGAGCATGAGAGGATGAACGCTCTGGTCATAGCTGTGGCTTGGTGAGGCAAGGGTTCTATCTCATTGGCTGAGGAGCGGGATGACCTCTGTTCCCTACCACTAAGGCACAGCACCTGATTATGGGAGACAAGCAAGGGGGCTGACTGCTGAAAAGATCAGCTGGGAGTGGGGCAGCTGACATGTGCAGCATCTAGGGGCAGAAAAAGTGATTGGATAGATAAGCACTGAAAGTATTGAGAACTTCAGCATTGAGAGAACAGAAGGTGAGCAAAGCAAATGTAAAGTTAGCAGGCTCAAAAGTCATTGTATTCTTAGAATTGTTTCCATAAACTGCATTGAATCTGTTGTATTAATGTAACATCAACATGAGAATTGTTAAGAATCCTGTCACAATTATTCTCATGCATTTGCTGTGACCCTAAGAATCTAATGTATTAATAAATTCCTTTTAAAAAAAGGTAAAAATATGAGTTATCAACTGTAAGATGTCTTTGGAATTGAAAAAGGGGCTAATGGAAACACAGAATAGACACACTCATTTTCTCAGTGAGGCAGCAATGTTTTCAGCCATTCAGATTTTATTGTTTTAGGATTATTGTATTCCAAATATCTATTATGTGAAAGTTACAGCTGTGGCAAGAGAAATTAGAGCAGAGGCCAGATGAAATATATCCAGATGAAGTACCCTTTAGAAAGTACCCTTACAAATGTTCCTTTTTGTGAAACTAACCCAGGGACCTGAGGCACTCGGATAAGGCTCAACCCTGAAATTGTGTGCAATGAAGGCCACTCAGACACACAGCTGCTCAGGAGTGCTTCGAAGTACAATGTCAGAATGAGGGCAAGCACCTTGAGTGAAGGATGCCTCCTCTGAGTCAGAAGCAGCAGCTGTGTACCTTGTGTTTCCTAATATGTGGAGTGGAAAAGTAAAATCCTGCTTCATCAAAGTCCTGCTGGGCTCCATATTTGTGAGTGCAGGGGACAATTATTAGGGCTACAGGCTACCAGAAAGAATTACTTCATATTTAGAATGTGTGAATTTTTATATTTGTAATATAAATATATTATAATTAGAAAACCAATTTATTAAATATAAATATATAATAGAACATGTGAGGAGCAGAGTCTAAGAAATTTCAAAAATATTTAAAAGCATATTTATAGAAATCTTACTAATTCCAAAATAAAAAAGCAAATTAAATAATTGTATCAGATGTCTATAAAATAAATGTTAGCAACCTTGTATTAAATACTATTTTGACAATCATTTTACTTTAATATAATGTGTAGATATAATTTTTTGTCTGTGGTAATTCCCTGGTCTGCATAAAAATTGTTAAAAAATCCTAACAAATTGTAAATTAGTCTCTTTTAGCTAAATAATTTCAAAAGCAAAACGATAAGAATCATGTTAAATAACTTATAATATGAAATTTTACACTACGCAATATTCCAAAATGATTGTATAATGTTCCATATGACCTCTCACTCTTTACAGCTTGCATAGGTCTTAATAAACACAGATGTGACAGGAGAAAAATGGCATAAACAAACTGACCTATTTATTTTTCTTTCCTGGCTTATCACAATAGTTACAGGATGAAGAACCAAGGACCTCATCAGATAAATCAGAATCAATGACAGTTTTGCAAACTATACAAATATATTCTACTTGGATTTTCTTTTCATAATTTCCTTATTGATCAGAACTATGCTCAAGTCTCTTACTGTATTGTTGGGGTGGTAGTTGAGGTGCAAGCCACTGTCGCACAGAGGAGAGGAGGTACCACTGCTCTGGTCACTTGGAGCACCTGCAGGAGACAACAGCACAGAATCCAGGAGGTTAGAATGTCCTAGACTGACACTTCTCACATTGAATTTTCAAGTATACTCAACAATAGCAAGTACACTAGAAAATAAACTAAAATTGCATTCCTTTAGACCTAAGCCAAACTTTTGTAAGTAAGCTAAGCGACTATACATATCAAGGCACTAAACAGAACTCACAGATATTTATCTTTAATTTCATCAACATTAAGATTTTAAAAATAGAAACCTGCAACCTTATGAAAATGTTATTTTGTTTCAGTTTTCAAAGTGATATACACTTATAAAATAAACATGACAGTGCAAGATTTTGTTTAGCTACACAGTTCATATTTTAAGCTATTGGAAATCTTATACTTAGCAATTGTACTTTTCCATGGTACAAAATATTTGTATGTGTTCTGTCTTTGTAAGTGCTCTAAACATATATTCAAGTACCCTCACAGAAGCTCTCTTATTTTTTGAATCGCAATCACAAAAATTCATAGTATATCCTCATGAGAAATCTATTAATATCCAATTTAAAAAGATGTATAATGTATGTTTTAAAGTTTTGTTTTTGTGCAACATGACAAATTTAATAACTATTTTTTTTAATTTTTTAACTTTATTTAATGAATATAAATTTCCAATGTACAGCTTATGGATTACAATGGCTTCCTCCTCCCATAACTTCCCTCCCACCCGCAACCCTCCCCTCTCCTGCTCCCTCTTCCCTTCCATTCACATCAAGATTCATTTTCAATTCTCTTTATATACAGAAGATCAATTTAGTATATATTAAGTAAAGATTTCAACAGTTTGCACCCACATAGAAACACAAAGTGAAACATACTGTTTGAGTACTAGTTATAGCATTAAATCACAATGTACAGCACATTAAGGACAGAGATCCCACATGAGGAGCAAGCGCACAGTGACTCCTATTGTTGACCCAACAAATTGACACTCTAGTTTATGGTGCCAGTAACCACCCTAGGCTGTAATCATGAGTTGCCAAGGCTATGGAAGCCTGCCAAGTTCGCCGACTCTGATCATATTTAGACAAGGTCATAAAAGACAGGGTGAGGATAGTAAGCAATGATCCTAATAGTGGCATTAACCAGGTCTGAAACAATCATACAGCATTAAGTGGGGAAGAAGACCATCAGTACACACAGGTTGGGAGTAGAGCCATTGCAGGTAGAGTAGAGGTTATGATTACGAAGGAATGAGGCCCAAGTGAGCTAGACAGGGTCTAGAACAAAGGATGGAGTCATTATGAGAGAAGCTAAGAAAGGTGCTGTCTCAGTTACCATTAAGTTTTCTGATTGAGAGGCAAATAGAACATGACAGAAGGGGCTTGATAATAATCTGGTGGGCTTTAGGCCTTCCTTGTAAGTTAAGAGGCCCAGACCTATCTATCTCTTCACATGGGGTACAACCTAAGGGAGGTGTGAACCTCCTAGGGGAAGGCACTCTGTTGACTTTCATTACTTAGCTGGCCTGGGAGGAGAGCTGGCCAGGTAAAGGCAGGTGGCATCTCTAACAAGAAATTTACAGTTCTGCTTGCAATGTTGCTGACCCTACTTGGCTGTCCCCTCAGCTGTGGTGGTCACTTTGGAAGTTGGGCTGAGTGAAGGGCTTTTCAGCTTAGAGCCAATAAGATCTGTGGCTCTGACCTGGGCATCCTTCAACTCCAGAGAGAGGTCCATTTCCAGTGATCCAACACTTGGCAGAGCTGCCAGGGATCTTCATAGCTGACTTCTGCTGAAGCCCAGGCTTACCACATTGAAAGCAACTGCAGTAGACAGGCCTGTTGGTTCTCCTTGAGGGCAGATCACTGTACAGATCAGCCATTAATAGGCCTGCCACCCATTGCTTTTGATGCCTAGCTTTCTCTTCCTCCTGGTTTTTGTTAAAGCAGACCAGAGGATGCAAGTCAAGGGGTTGCCCAAGTCCCATCTCTAATCTTCAGTGGCCTGAACTACAAGTCTATAGTCACAGTCATGTTCTGTAGTAGTTTTTCTAAGGTAGACAACGCCCATGAGGAAAATTATATTCTCACTCTAAAACTTTCTTTCCCTTTGGTCTGAAAGGGAGGTTTTTTCTACTTACTGTTTACTTCGCTGATGGCGAAGTAAATCTAGCTATGAGATTATAATTTAAGCTCTTATTTTGGCTATGCTATTACAGAAAAATGTTAGCCATCTCTTTTATAAGGTTAAAGATTAAATTGTGCATCCTACAGATTCCTTCATAATAGAATTAGTTACCTACCTTGAGGAGAATAGAGAAATGAAAGAACAAGTTGGGCTTAGAATAGAGAAATGAGGGAGCAAGTCCTAGATCGCTTGCTGACAATAGCAATATTACATGAATACTTAGCTAACAGTTTCAACCATTAGATAACAACTTAAGAAAACATTTACCAGAAGGTCCAATGCCTTCTATAAATTTTAAGAATCATGTATTTGAAAACACCTCTTAACTATCTAACATGGTGTAGTTTATTTAATCAGTAAACTTAAACACAACCATATAAAATGTTTTTAGTTTCTTCCTACCAACAAGTATAAAACATATGATACACAGATTCAGGTCACACGAATTAAAATGTATCTTTGATTAATTTTAGCAGCTTCAATTTATGGACAATCTTATCTATAAGCCAATTACAATAAAATTCTTAATAAAATTTCCCCATGTGGACATACAATATGCACACACATAGAACATAACACAATAGACCAAGATAACACTTTTAATAATAGCTTTTAAAATCTTTAACTCTTTTTGTAGATTGCCAATTGATTTGAATTGCCTTTTGTTTTTAGTAACCTCAGTTAAACATACTTTCTCTCAGATGGTACTGTTAATACATTATTGGCTTCATCTGTTTACAGAGCCATCCCAAAGTACTGAATACAATAAAAGTGGCTGGAAAAAGTCCATAGGAACCTATGGGAGGACAGCTAAACACAGAACCAACAACGCTTTAGTTTTATGAGCAGCAGATCATATATAACTGTGGATGACAAAAGACTTTAAGTTGCCATGTTTAAAATTATAAACTCATAAACCAACAAGAGGCACTTGCCTACTTCACAGTATTTTTGAAAGCACCTGTAGGATTTTACAAGTATTTAACCCTTTAGGCCTCTGGGGCTTTCTCATTAAGATATCTATCATGTCTAGTAACACAAGATCATTAGACTTTTTAATTCTCAAACATTTGTATTAATAGCATTTTCCATTATAGAAACTTAAGATTTAGTACCACGTCACATCTTGACACAGTCCTTCTAATATACTCCAAATAGACTGATTAGTTGGTGTCTCTATAAGATGAGAGACATAGGTCCTTCGATTTTTTCAGTTGGGCCCAAACTGGAAAAACCAAAGTCCAGGATTTACTGGAAATTTTAGAGACCAGATTGTTTGAAACTTTGATTTTTTGAATGCCTGTCAAGAATGCCAAGAGGGCTCAAAATCCAAAATATCTGGTTGAAATAAGATTCCTTAAAATAATGACATAACATAGACCCAATCTGATCACTGTTACAAGGTGATTATTCAAATCTTTGAAAATAAGTACATATTTAAATAACCCATAGCTCTTAATAAAAAATCAGCTGCTTTTGAACAATTAGAATTTAACAGACATCAAGAGAACATAATAGATTACTTTAACACATTGCTTTAACAGAGCATCAGAGTTTAATTCTATGTCAAAGAGAAATTGAGCTTCCTGTGATCTTTTGCTGTGAGGTTTCCTTCCTTTACCTTCTTTCATATTGATGACCATGTTTCTGTGTTTCTGTGTGTAACACATCTTTAAGCATTTTTTGCAGGGCAGGACGAGTGGTAACAAATTATTTCAATTTCTGTTTGCTATGAAAAGTCTTAATTTCACCTTCATTCACAAATGAGAGCTTTGCAGGATATAATATTCTGTGCTGGCAGTTTTTCTCTCTTAGTACCTGGGCTATGTCTCACCATTCCCTTCTAGCTTGTAGGGTTTCTGATGAGAAGTCTGCTGTGAGTCTAATTGGAGATCCTCTGAGAGTAATCTGATGTTTCTCTCTTGCACATTTTAGAATCTTTTCTTTATTTCACTGTGGTGAATTTGATTATAACGTGTCGTGGTGAGGATCTCTTTTGGTCATGTTTATTAGGGGTGCTATAAGCTTCCTGTACTAAGATGTCTCTGTCCTTCTCCAAACCTGGGAAATTTTCTGCTAGTATCTCACTGAAAATGCCTTCTAATCCTTTCTCCCTCTCCATGCCTTCAGGAACTCCTAGAACCCGAATGTTAGGTTTTTTAATAGCATCCTGTAGATTCCTGACAATATTTTTTAGATTTCTAATTTCTTCTTCTTTTCTTTAGTTTGCCTGTTTCCTTTCCTGTTCTCTGTCTTCTAAGTCTGATATTCTCTCTTCTGCTTCGCCCATTCTGTTTTTAAGGCTCTCTAATGTGTTTGTCATTTGATCTACTGAGTTCTTCATTTCATTATGATTTCTCTTCTCTTATCCCACATTCATGTTCTACTAGTTGTTTCATTTCATTTTGATTCCTCCTTAATATTTCATTTTCATGAGAGAGATTTTCTATCTTGTCCATTAAGGATTTCTGTTTTTGAGAACTTCTTAATGTTCTTATCAACTTTTTGAGATCCACTTCTTGCATTTCTTCTACATCATCATCTTCATAATCTTGAATTTGGGTGTCTTTTTCATTTGGGGGCATCATAATGTCTTTCTTGTTCTTGTTCCCTCAGTTTTTGCGTTTGTTGTTTGGCATGTTGGAGATATTTGGTTTCTTCACTGTGATGTTTTTTCTTGTTATACTATGGCTCTATATTAAGTGGACTGTCTGCTTTTCATGGAGCCTCAGAGGCTTGAGATGAGTGTGGCCTGAGAGCTCTGTTTGGTTCCTCAGTGTTGAGGGTGTTCCAAAGGTGACACTCCCAGGTTAGGCATGGTTAATCTCTCTCTCTTTCTTTCTTTCTCTTTCTTTCTTTCTTTCTTTTTTTCTTTCTTTCTTTCTTTCTTTCTTTCTTTCTTTCTTTCTTTCTTTCTTTCTTTCTTTCTTTCTTTCTTTCCTTCCTTCCTTCCTTCCTTCCTTCCTTCCTTCCTTCCTTCCTTCCTTCCTTCTTCCTTTCTTCCTTTCTTCCTTTCTTCCTTTCTTCCTTTCTTTTTGAAAAGGGAAGTAATTCCACACAGCTGAGCAGAATTGCAGGTAGTTAGCAGGCGAATGATATACCCACAGGAGCCAGAGATCAGAAGCTCTTTCCCAAGGACCACACAGGGAATCTCTGCTGCCCTCAGTGTGGGTTCCAATTCTCCTGTAGTCTCCCACTGGGTTGCCAAGTTAGATCCTAATCTCCTGTTATTTCACACACACCCCCCCTCCCCGAGTCAGGTTTTTCTGCTAGGCTCAGGGCTGGTGCAGACCTGAGGTCGCCCTGCTTATGACGTATGTCCAAAATGGTGCCTGCTCTTTGTCTTGCTCGCCTTTGAGAAGTGAGCAGAGAGAAAGAGAAACTCGTGTACATATCGGTCACTTTTTTTTTCCATCTCTCTCTTCTAGTTAGCCTGGTGAACTTTTCCCCACAGAGTTTCAAGCCTCGTTCCCTCTAGTCTCCTCTTTCCGCTTGCCTGCTGGTGTCTCGGGCTATGGAGGTTCGGCTCACATCGCGTTCTAAGGCTGGTGTGTTGAGTCTGCTGCTGGTGTCCCGAACTTGGGTTCCCACACTCTCCACGCAGGTCCACTGTGAATCACTAGTTCCGGAAGAGTTTCCTCTGCTGTTTCTTCCCCTACTCTTCCTTGAACCTGCAGTATCTCCACTTTTATTAAACTGTCTTTTCCTGGACTATCAGTGTGCTCTCTTTCTATTCCACCATCTTGCTGCTCTCCTCAAATTTATTAACTATTAAAAATGGGACTATAAAATGTATTCTTTAACTCTGATAACTTTTTAAAATATTTAATTTATTTATTTGAAAGACAGAGTTACAGAGAGAGGTAGAGACAAGAGAGAGGTGTTCCATCCACTGGTTCACTCCCCCAGATGGCTGCAACGCTGAGCCGGAGCTCAGCCGGAGCTGAGCCAATCCAAAGCCAGGAGCCAGGAGCTTCTTCTGGGTCTCCCAAGTGGGTGCAGGGGCCCAAGGACTTGGGCCAGCTTCTCCTGTTTTCCCAAGCCTTAACAGAAAGCTGGATTGGAAAAGGAGGAGCCGAGAGTAGAACCAGTGCCCGTATGGAATGCCGGAATCGCAGTCCAGGGCTTTAACCTGCTGTGGCACAGCACGGGCTCCCTAACTCTGATAATTTGCATTTTAAAGATATTAATTTCTTTGGAGTTTCTAATATGGATAAATAAGTTATATAAGTGTAATTAACTCTGAATTATTATTTGAAATATTATACTTAAATTAAAATATCATAAGTGATATGTAATACTCCTAACAAAAAAAATCAATGTGCTCATAAATATAAATCTTTGTTCTCTTTTTTTATGAACCTAAAATTCTGTAGTATATGAAAAGTGAATGAGAAAAAATGTATTAAACTTTCTTCTTACACTAACCTAGACTTAGTTTCTCTACTCTTAAAAATTAAGGATTTTGGCCAGTGCCGTGGCTCAATAGGCTAATCCTCCGCCTAGCAGCACCGGCACACCGGGTTCTAGTCCCGGTTGGGGTGCCAGATTCTGTCCCGGTTGCCCCTCTTCCAGGCCAGCTCTCTGCTATGGGCCGAGAGTGCAGTGGAGGATGGCCCAAGTGCTTCGGCTCTGCACCCCATGGGAGACCAGGATAAGTACCTGGCTCCTGCCTTGGGATCAGAGCGGCCAGTGCACCGGCTGCAGTGCGCAGGCCGCGGCGGCCATTGGAGGGTGAACCAATGGTAAAAGGAAGACCTTTCTCTCTGTCTCTCTCTCTCACTGTCCACTCTGCCTGTCAAAAATAAAAAAAAAAAAATAAGGATTTCACACTTTATTGTACCTACTTTTTCTTGTAATGTTTATCTGAATTTCTCCTTTGTTAAATGATCATTTAATACTTATACAGAATACCTTAAAACATATCCATTTTAACTGAGTAAATAAAAACAGAATATAACAAATTCTCCAAATGCATTTTAAGCACTCATGTTTCAAATAATACAAAAAAAAGAAGATAAGTACAAATGCAATGATGGATTTTTGCTTCCTAAGAAGTTAGTAATTGAAGAGGGAATTAAGATGAAACAGTTTGCAAAGTATAATAATATTACAAGTGGAAAGGAATAATAGAAAAATTAATGCAATAATGAGCTTTTGCAAAGATGAATAAAATATACACGCCCAGATCAAGAATGATTTAGATAAAAGTGAAAAAAAAATACAAAATTTCCAATTCAAGAATGAAAAAGGTCATCGCTGAAAGCTAAAACATATTAAAAGCAATAATGGAAGAGTATGAATGAAGTACTTTGTGCACATCAGATAAATTAGTAACTCAATGGGGATAAATACAATATAAGGAAAATGTGTAAGAGAAGAAAGAGCCTATCAGAAGAGTCCTACATTCTATTAAGAGATAAAATTATACAAGAGAATAATTATAATTCTAACCTCTGATTGCTTTCCTTATTAATTTATTTCATAATTTAAGATAAAGACACTATCACTCTTAATAGATTCTTTGTGGAAAAAGGGAGTTACCCTACCACAACTTCATATGACAATATGATAAAAGTGATATCAAAGCCCCATTATACATTATGAGAAAAGGAAACTACAAAATGTGTTCTCCCGAAACATAGATAAGAAAAATAAAAGCCTTAATAATATACTGACTAATTGAATTCAATAAAAATATAAAAACCTATCACTTTGTGATGAAGTAAAGTCTGTCTTAAGAACACAAGTTTAGTTTGATATTCAAAATCAATTTTTAAAAATTACCATATCAACAAACTAAAGAAAGAATTCATAATGTCCCAAAGGATGCACAAACATATTATAGGAAATTCAGCATCAACTTATGTTAAGAAAATATCTTTAGTATTGTAGGAATAGGAGGCAAATCTTCAAAATGACAACAGGCATCTGGAAACACTACAGCTAACTCATGATTAATTATGAAAGAGTGGGCATGTCCTCTCTGACACCAAGAACAACAATGTCTTCTCTTAATTTTATTCAACATTTCACTAGAGGTCCTAGCTATTGTAACTGGCAAGAAAAGGGGATTAAAGAAGTATAGACAGTAAAAAAGAATTAAAATTTCTTATTTATGAATCACATAATTGTATGTGGAAAATGTAAATGATACACAAAAATGCCGTACTAGAATTAATGAAAAAATAAGGCAGGTTATAGCATGTTTAAATGTGAAAAATACTATGTATACATATTTATTATCAATAGACAACTGGGCAGATATTTTACAATGGAATTTAAAGCATAAAATATACAGAAATAATGTTAAAGTTACAGAAGACTTTACCATTGAAAACACTAAAATATTACTGAGGAAAATAAAAATATAAATAAATAGATAGGTATTTATTGACAAAATGTATAGTTTTTGTTGAGTAATTATCCATATTACCAATAAATCCAGTTTAATCCTATTCAAAATCCAAGTAAGATTTTTATACAAATTGGCAGGCTAGTTTTAAAATGCACACAATTGAAAAAACCTAAACAAAATATATACAATAATGCAGGATCTAGAATAGCCAAACAATATTGAAAAGTTGCAAAGTTGAAGCATTTATTCTAGGAAACATTAAAATCTTACAGTACTTAAAGATTTGGCATTGATGAAAAAATAAATTCATAAACTAACAGAAATAAGAAAGTGTCCAGAAGTGGAGCCAAGTATGGATGATCAAATTATAATAGGAGAAAAATAAATAAATAAAATGAATTAGTAGTAATAAAGCAAAGTGTTCAATGTAAAATGTGCAAATAAACTCATCTGACATTTCTTAAAAGAAAACACAAATTGCCAATAAATATATGAAAAAGATTTTCAACATAATAATAAGGGGAATGTAAACCAAAATCCTCAATGAGATATCAACTCATCTTCTTATAGAAGTTATTATAAAAACAGACACAAGTGTTACTAAGAAAGTAAAGAAAGGAGAATTCCTATATACTATTAATCCAAATATCATTTGGAAAAGACATTACGGAGAACAGTACTTAAAAACTAAAAGTAGGTCTACATGATCCAGCAATCCCACTCCTGGGTGTACTTCCAAAGAAATCAAATCATTATGCTAAAGAGATACCTTCACTCCCATGGTCATTATGGATGAAAGGATACAGAAATGTGGTATATACACACAATGGAATATTGTTCATCCATTAAAAAGAATGAAATTCTATGACTTATGGTATAGTCTGGAGGTCAGTATTTTAAGTGTAATAAACCAGATACATGAAGTCAAATACTGCACATTTCTCATTCACACATTGACACTAAAAAGTTAATGTCATAGCAGTAGAGAGTAGAATATTGGCTATGATATTCTGGAAAGGAGAGAGAAGGGTTGGTTAATGGGCATAAAAATAGAATCGATATGATTATGTTTCAGTGAATATTAATTTATCGTCTATTTCAGAATAGGTGGAAGAGGAGACTGAATGTTACCAACACTGTTAAAGGACAACAGCAGGAGGTAATTGGAATGTTGATTACCTTAATTTTATCATTTCACCTTGTATAAATGTACTGAATTTTCACACTGTAACCCATGATTATAATTATTATGTGTTAATTAAAATAATAATTAGAGGTAGACATTCAGCCTGGTGGCTAAGCCCACGTTCACACCAGTGCAACTAGGTTTGCGACTCAACTCCAGATCCTGACTCTAGCTTCCTGACAATGCAGAACTGGGGGGAAGTGGTGATAGCTTAAGTGATTGATTCCTGTCCCCAATGTGGGAGACCTGGATTGAATTCCTGGCTCCCTGTTTTAGTCCCCGGCTCAGCGGTAGCACTTGAGAGTATTTGACAAGTGAGCCAGTTGATAGGATCTCTCTTTGTGTCTGTCTCTTTTCCTGTTTCTCTGCCTCTCAAATAAGTAAGTAAAATTTAATAATATTTTTAAGATTAGAAAATAATGAAAGAAGAAGATAGCCTCTTTTATAATACAAAAAGGATGGAAATTATGCCACGTGGAGTAAGTTAGTCATAAAAAGACAAATACTGCATTATTCTACTTTTATGAAACATCATAAGTAGTCAAACTCTTGTAAACAGCCAATGGATGGAGTTTGCCTAGAGTATGAGAGGTGGAAATGGGAGGTTCTTGGGTAAGGGGTGTCAAGCTTCAGTTTGTTCAGATGGAAGGGTTCTGGTGCAGGTGGTTCATGTTATTGTACAACACAGTCAAAAATTATTCTTACAGGAAATCTTACATTACATGTTATTCACCACAATAAAAAAAATCCTCACTTTAGCAACACATTCAGCAATGTATTAGCAACTGAATTATATGTCTATCCTGTCACTCCACTATTTAAGATAGTGAAATAAAATTATAAATAAAATTATAAACCTGCTGAAAGCCTTGTTTATAGCAGCTTTATTGACAAAGGCAAACTACTGGGGAGAGCTGTGGTGTCTACAAAGGAGCATGCATTAATAAATTTTACAAATTTCATACAATTACATGCTACATAGTCATAGAAGTGAGCAAATTGTTGATGTATATGATGAACCTATATCTGAAAAAAGTTAATACTAATGAAAGAAGGCAGAGCTTAAAAAAGATAGGTACAGTAGGATTCTATCAAACAGGGTTCTACAAGAGGTAATGCAGTAGACAATAGTTGCTTTAGCACTGTTATTTACTTAGAAGAGGCACAGAGAAACTCTTCTGTGACGGAGAGACGTGGGTTAAGCAAATGTGCACTTTAGCAGAACTATCCAATTTGTGCATCATCACATTTTATTGCGTATATTTTATGAATCAATGAAACATATTCTTCTTTTGGTTAGCAAAAATAGTAGATAATATATGTTTCATTTCAGAACAAAAGAAGCAGGAAACAAAACATATACTGAACTTTTAAAGTAAGTCTTTTGTGAATTATTGTGTTTCCACAAAGATCAATACTTCCTTCAATCTTCCTACTCTAGTCAGGACAACCTTTGTGTAAACTCTTGTTTAGCAAACCTAGTAATTAGATCAATGTGTATTTTTTTTTCTAGTTACAGATGATATATTCACAAAATACTTAAATTGAAATTTAACAGAGATACATAATGCAATCATACTTTTTTATATGATACCCATTTTTAAAACAAATTACCCTCTCCAGTTACAGAATGGAAGAAAATGTGATGAAAACACTCTGAAAGGAAAATAAGATTGATGCTTTTTGCATAAGGATTAAGAGTATTCTCTATGATATAAGAATATCTATATTGAGGCAGGAATCCCAGCTTTAAAGAAAAATGGTCAATTATGACCAGAAAATAATGGCTTGGAAAATAAATATGATGTGAATGCTGTACCCATTATTCAGAAATACTTACATGCACAATCTTCATTCAGTGGGAGTTTGAGGAAAGCAGGTGCTCTTTTTAAAAATGACACTGTAAGGGTCACTTCTTCTCCCGCATTCCGCAGAACCTGAACCTAAAAATGAAAAATAAAATAAAACATTATCATTATGTTTATAAATTTTCTTCACAGTTGCAAAACCTTGAAATAATAGATTGTCTTTCCCATCTTTCCTTTGTTTCCTATAGTCAGAAACATTTTATAAAAATGAAGTAAATTATGCAAGCACAGCAAGGCAGCCATCAATGCTTACTCTTACCCCACTACTCTTTGCCCTCCTGTTATATAAAACAATGCTCATGCCAATCATATTCATTTTGATCTTTGTGAGTTTATGCTATAAATTATACAAAATGAAGGATAATAACTAAGTCTACAGAAATAAATATTTGTAAAATTTTCAAATCACTGCACTTACTAATTTAAAAAAAAATTTATTGAACATTTATTATTCAGCATAAAATGGGATAAGCTCTGCAAATACAAGAAAAAAATTGATCCTGAAAGTGTTGAATAGTGCATATTCAAATTAAATAAAATTGCCCTAATTCACTTGGGGGAAAATAAAGAGGCATTGCCATTCTACTTCATCATTAAATATTGTCCTTTCTTTTCCCTACAAACCTGTAATAATGATGGAGTCTTATTATCAATAACTATCAATACTTTTTAAAGTATTGGATTAGTATATTTGATTTTGCCAGTTAAGACAATGCCAGTTTCTCCAAAATTCATTTTGAGAAAAATGTAAGAAAATTAAAATTCAAAGATTCAAAATAATAATGTAAGAACAAAAACTTGGGGAGTTATTTTTTACAAACATATCTGGAGAGGTTGTAAATATATTCATAATTTTAAACTCTAGTGTAAGCTAAGGGAAGAATTAACAATAATTAGTGAAGCAGTAGTTAATAAGCATGGAAATATAACTTGTTAGACATTTAGAAAAATCAATCACCCTCAAGTCACTCATAGAAGAATAGCAACTCAATTTGATACAACTTCTGGACCTGACAAGATGGTACAGACTGACTCTCTTCCTCTCCACTAAATATGACCATAAATACTTTAAAAATGCAAAAGACAATAAGATGAAAACTCTGACAGATAAGAAGAACAACTGATTAGGGGTCTCAGGGCTGGTGGAACTGTAAAAATGCTGGGAGTCAGAAATACCTTCATGCACCAAGGCCTAGCATTATCTCACACCCAACATATAACAGAAGGCACTTCAACTAGGCTGAGACCACCTCTGAGTTGAAAGGGAGTCCTACCAACACCAGGTAAGTCCACAAGAACCAGGGCCGTAAGGCGGCCAGTGGAAGTGCTTTCCTTTCCACTGGACCTGAGCATCCTTCCCACCTGAGGCACTGTGTGAACACAGATGGGGGATCCCAACATAAATGTACAATTAGGCAGGTCACTTTGTTTTCAAGGATCTGAGACTATCATCCCCTACCTAGGGACAGGGCATTGGAGAGCTTCAGTGAGGAGAAACCTAACCCAACATCTTCATCCTCCTACTTCTTCCACAGGCAGAAAGTAACATTCCACAGCAATTACCAACTGGCAATGCCCCTGGCCAAAGTTAGAGGAAGTATCTCTTTACCTCCTTGGTAAAGACTGCAGCCCAGTCTTAAAAGCTCTTTCTACCACCCCAATTAATATCAGCAGAGAACAGTGATAGCCCACAATACAAAAGATTATTCAGTCAAACCAAAGTAGTTCCAGGTAGACTCTAGAATATATATTGTAAATGGAATTATGACCCACAAACCTGTGTGCCAAACACAGTGAATTTCTGCTTAAAAAAAAACCTTAAATTTGCAACTTGATTCACATAACATATTAAACAAAATGACTGGGATACAACAAAAATTACATGTCACACTAAGAACCAAGAAAATCATATTTTTAAAGATTTGAATGGCAGAGGGCTGAGAGAAATAGGGATATAGAGACAGATACATAGATACATGGATAGGTATCTTCTATCCACTGGCTTACGCTCCAAATAACCACTTGTAGGAATGTGTCAAATGGAAATTATAGAGCTGAATAATCTAGTAACATAAATAAAACAATTTTCTGTATTAGCTCAGTATCAGAGTGGGAATGAGAAAGAATAGAGGTTATGAAGAAGAAGGAAGAACAACAGAATTCTCCTAAACTGAACAACGAAGAGGATGAGGCTATTAACCTTAGGAACCCATAGGGCAATGACAAAATAAACAAAACTTACAGCAAAGAGGAGAAGACAAAAGGATGAGGATAAAAGAGTATTTAAATAAATATAACTCAACACTCATAAAGGCAGCCAAGCACAAAGGACATACTATAAATATTGCTAATAAAAAATAAATACAAGAAAAATTAAAAGATAATGCCTCTTGATAAAATGGAATTTAATCAAAGAATAAAAGGTTGATATAGTATTAGAAAACCAACCAGCATAATTAACTATATTAAAGCTAAGCTAGCTCAGAAATAAAACATTTGATAAAATCTAAGATCTATTTCTGTTGAACATATTGAGAAAAGTAAAAAAGGAAAGGTATTTCCTCAAGTTCAGAAACGAAATCTATGACAACATCATCCTGAACAGTGAAAGATTGAAGATATTCGACAGAGAAAATATAGGTATCCAGATTTGAAAGGAAGAGACAAAGCTGTCTTTATCTGCAGATGACCTGATAGTTTATATAGAAAATATCAAAATATATATAAAAGAATAAAAATATGGAATATTTATATATTAGTCTTTATGAAAGCTCAGTATACCAAAATCTATTAAAAGTAAGTTTAAAAGATCTAAATACACATGTCACAGAATTTAATATTGTTAATGTCATTCAACTTTAATTGGCATTTAGATTTAATGAAATTTCAATGATAATCTCAGCAGAAATTGGCAAATCAATTCTAAAATGCATATGCATATTCTAAAAATTGGGGATAAATGGATAAATGTATCAACTTCAAGACATAAGAGCAAAGCTGCTGAACTAACATCAATTGATTTCTAATAAAGCTGCCATCATTAACACGTTGCCAAAAGGGATAGACAGATAAAACAAAATATGTATCTGGAAATAGACATAAAAATAAAGAACTAATTTTCAACAAAAGTGTAAAGAAATGAGAAAAGTACAAAAAGTACAGTGTTTTAAAAAACTTGTACTGAGACATTGTATATTTTTTAAAAAGAAAAAAAAAAAAGAACTTTATACCACATGCTTTATACTGATACTACTTCAAGCTAAATCAGACCTAAATTTAAAACCAAAAATATGAAATGCCCAGAATTAACTTAGAAGAAAATTGTGATATTGGGATTGGAAACAATTTCTTAATGATTACACCGGGAGCAAACCCATAAACAAATAAATTGTTAAGATGGAAATAATCAAAATATTACCTCATTCTGTGAAAGTCCTTCCTAAGAGATCTACAAACATTGAGACGCTATTTGTATATCTTTATCTAATAAATAAGGTATATCCAACACATATGAACAAATTTCAAAGCTTAATAGTAAACAAATGAACAGAGAAAACATGGGCAAAATTCTTAAGTGCATACAGCTCTAAAGAACTTAAAACTTACATCAGTGGGGAATTATTACTTAATAATGAAATCAACATTGAGACCACTACAATTCTACTAGAATGTACAATTTCTACATATTTAACATCCAAGTATTCATAAGCTTGTAGAGGAACTGGGACACTCAGCGACTACTAATGAAAATAAAAAATGACATAGGCTCTGGGAAAACAGTCGTTTCAAAAAATTGAAGTGTACACCTAACCAAATCATTTAATAAATTCATTTTTATATTTCAAAAAATTGAAGTGTACACCTAACCAAATCATTTAATAAATTCATTTTTATATTTCAAAAAATTGAAGTGTACACCTAACCAAATCATTTAATAAATTCATTTTTATAAATTTGTCAGGAGAAATAAACACACATCCACACTAATGCTTTTCATGAAGACTAATAATACCTGTATTGGTAATCCTCAAAACTGGAGACAATCCAATCTCCACCAAAATATGAACAGATATGGATAGGTGTTTGGCTCATTGGTTAAGACACTACTTGGGACACCCACACTCCATACTGAGTGCATGAGTTCAAGTCCTAGCTCCATCACCTATTCTGGCTTCCTGATAAAGCCACCCTGGAAGGCAACGCTGATGACTCAAGGAGTTGGGTCCCTGCCACCCATGTAGGAGAACTGTACTGAGTTCCCAGCTATTAGTTTTGGTCTGGCCCTCCCTTAGCTGTTGTGGGCATTTTTGGGACTGAAACAGTATTGGAAGCTCTGTCTATCTCTCTCCTTATCAATAAGAAAATAAGTAAAATTTTAAATAAGTAAAAATTTAAATCATTATTTTCCAGAAAAAATTAAAATTACTGAAAGCATAAGCAAACTGAGCTATTTCTTTCAAAGAATATAACTGAACAATAATAAAGAATATAGCATGTGAGAGAACCTCCACTTTGACTATGACCCTATCGGAATAAGATCAAAGTCAGCGAACCCTAAAGGCTTCCATAGCCCTGGCAACTCATGACTAGAGCCTAGGGAGATTACTGACGCCATGAACAGGAGTGTCAAATTGTTAAATCAGCAACAGGAGTCACTGTGTACTTACATCCCATGTGGGATATGTCCTTAATGTGTTGTCTAATGTGCAGTGATGCTATAACTAGTACTGAAACAGTATTTTTACACTTTGTGTTTCTGTGTGGCTACAAACTGATGAGGTCTTTACTAATTATATACTGAATCGATCTTCTGTATATAAAGATAATTGGAAATGAAAAAAAAAAACAACCTGGTGTTAAAATGGAAATGGCATAGAAAATTAATTAATTTGAAAAAAAAATTATGTAGGATCTCTGTCTTTAATGTGCTGTACATTGCTATTTAATGCTATAATTAGTAATCCAATGGTAGTTTATTCACTTTACGCTGCTATGTGGGCAAAATGTTGAAATTTTTACCTAATATATACTAAACTGATCTTCTGTATATAAAGAGAATTGAAAATGAATCTTTACATGAATGGAAGGGGCGAGGGAGCGGGAAAGGGGAGGGTTGCAGGCGGGAGGGAAGTTATGGGAGGGGGGAAGCCATTGTAACCCACAAGCTATACTTTGGAAATTTATATTCATTAAATAAAAGTTTAATAAAAAAAAAGAATATAGCATGAACTATTGACACATGCTACAAGATGAAAAATATCAATCATTTTGAATTAAACTAGGTAAATGAAATAGTTACTATTTATACAATTACAATCTATGTACAATTAGTAAAATTGTAGGAAATGCAAACAAATGTAGAGTGTCACCAAGTATATTAGTGTTTTCCTCAAGGGGGGAGGAAGGTGCAGGAAGAATTTTATAGTGGAAAAAATCAACCTTTCTGGGATAGGTGGATGATTGTTTATTACCCTGACTGTGCTAGTGACTCCACAGTTACTCAAATGTACCAAATTATACACATTAGGGGCTAGAGCTGTGGTGTAGTAGGTTAAGTCTCTGCCCATAGTGCTGGCATCCCATATGGGTGGACATTGGTTCAAGCCTGGCTGTTTCACTTCCAACCCATCTCCCTGCTGATGGACAAGGAAAACAGTGGAAAATAGTTCAAGTGCTTGGGCCCCTGCACCCATATGGGAAACCAGGAAGAAGCCTCTGGCTCCTGGCTTTGAATTGGAGCAGATCTGACCATTGTAGCCATTTTAGGTGGGATCCAGCAGATGAATGACATCTTTCTCTGTCCCTCTCTCTGTAATTTTGCCTCTCAAATAAATAAATAAATAAATAAATATTTTTTTAAATTATACACTTTAAAAACAATGTATTTTACATCAATATCTGATTATTACAGGTGAAAAGATTGATTGACTGATTCCAAAGTCAGAGTTACAGGTATGGTTGGGAGGGAGAGAGATTTTCCATGCACTGCTTTACTCCCCCAAGTGACTGCAATCACCAGAACTGGGCCCTGGGCCAGGCCAAAGCCTGGAACTCCACCAGGGCCACTCACGTGGGTGACAGGGACCCAAGGACTTGGACCCTCTTTTGCTGCCTTCCCAAACACATTAGTACGGAGCTGGATGGGAAGTGGCACAATCTAGACTTTGGTCTGCATATTGTCTCAGGCAATGGCTAAACCCACTGTGCCACAATGCGGGGCCCATTGTAGGTGATAAAAACAGAAAATAATAAGAATAATGTACATACATGTCACCATTAAAAGAGTAAAAATAGAAACATTATCATTTTTATAAAAGCAAAGGGACATATGAAAAAACCTTAGAAAATTGAATAACTGAAAATTCACTATATTATAAAGCATATGTAGGAAAAAACTCAATTGTTATTTTGAGTTATTGAAAGATTTCTTTTTTTTTAAGTTTATTTATTTATTTATTTGACAGAGTTACAGAGAGTGAGAGACAGAGTTACAGAGAGTGAGAGAGAGAGACAGAGAGTGAGAGAGAGAGACAGAGAGAAAGGTCTTCCCTCCGTTGGCTCACCCCCCAGATGGCTGCCATGGCCGGCACTGCGCCAATCCGAAGTCTGGAGCCAGGTGCTTCCTCCTGGTCTCCCATGTGGGTTCGGGGCCCAAGCACCTGGGCCATCCTCCACTGCCCTCCCGGGCCACAGCAGAGAGCTGGACTGGAAAAGGAGCAACCGGGACCAGAACCCAGTGCCCATATGGGATGCCGGCGCCACAGGTGGAGGATTAACGTAGTGTGCCACGGTGCCAGCGCCTGAAAGATTTCTTTTATGAGATCAGAAACAATCCCAAAAAATCACTACTTTTTTTCTTTATTGTTTCTTCAGTCCATATTACAAGTTCAAGAATTAAAAAAAGAAATTCAATGATCATTTTTAAGAGATTACGAAATGTTAAGCATAGAAAACCCTTTAGAAACTATAGATAGTTTGTTGTGTTACATTATCCAGGGAGTTATTAAGCAAGTTTTGTACAGAAGAGCATAGGTATCATGTTAACACACAAAGGTCAGTGGTTTTGTGTTTACTATAAAAAAAAATAAAACGGATTTTAACGTAAATGAAGTGATATTTTATGTCATGAACAGCTGTAATACTGGAAAGGCACTGATTCTGTCCAATTTGTCTGTAGACACAAGAACACTCAGTATTTCTTTTTTTTTTTTTTCTTTTTTTCTTAGTTGAAATTTGGGTCCTGCCTTTGCTTTTGCCATTAAATTAAAAACACGTATTGACATAATCAATATTATATAACTGGCTTGGGAATTTGAGAGAAAATGAACTATATAAAGGCAGTGAAATGCAACACCCAAATACACATATTCCAACATAAGTGTACAATACAGAATATCTAGTGCTAAATGATAAAGACAAAGTCTTATGTACATCTGAAAATAACAAACATGGGAATAAATAAGAAGTAGACAATGACAACTGCTTTTTTAAAAAAAATTTTAAGTCTTCACTTTAAATCTTAAAGTGTGGTTAAGTATAACAGAAAAGCTCAAGATATCAAACATTATACAATACCACCCTACAGATATACTTTTTTAAAATAAAAGACAACTTATAAATATGCTTCTATGTGAGCATAATTTCAAGTATTTGACACACACATTTCTTAACCAATACAAGGATGTTAAACTTTTCAATGAATAAGATTGAGAGAATGCTTTAAATTATTTTTCAGATTTCTTCCTATGGCTGAATGCCTAATATTGTCAGGCTGGAAAAATATAGGCTCTAGATCATGAATAATAATGAATGGATTAATCCTACAGAATCAGGACTCCATGAAAAAATCCAGCTATCTCTTTCATTTTCACTCAGGTTTTAAAATTTGAATAAAATATTGAGAATTCTAATAAGATAATGTAATACAGAAGAGTCAAAGGTAGCTCAGTGATGGCAATTAATAGGAATGGAAAATGGAAATCAAAATTAAATAGACATTTATTGGTTTAATTCTGGAGAAAATGCAATTGGCAATAACTCCAGAGGACTTCAAAAAAATGTGTGGAAATGAAATTAAAAGATAAATTTATTTTGATGCAAAAATATTTTAAACTCATTCATATGATAAATCTTTAAAGTCCATGACAAGTTATTTTTAAAAGTCTATGTGTAATATTTCCAAATTTTTTCAGCATAAGAGACCTAGCTTTTAAATTTGTATTTCCATGAGCCTTTTGAAGATTTATTTATTAAAATTCAGAGTGACAGACAGACACATATAGGTGGCAGGAATTAAAATACTTGAGAAATCATCTGTTGCTAACCATATGCATTAGCTGGGAGCTGAATCAGGATATGAGTACCTGGGACTGGAATCCACATTGTACGAAAACAATCAATCCTCCACAACCTTTTTAAGCACCCTGATATGTATAAATAGATGCAGATGCATAGTTAAAGAAGTGTAATGAGAACATTTATATAGGTATTTCTGATCTAAATTATGCCATTTAAAAATGGAAAGTCACAGAAAAAAGGTCTGGTTATATACCAAACCAGAATTCCTAATGCCTCTGCTTAAATGGTGTCCATGTATGCAATGGCTTGAGTATTTTGTTCCAATTAAGAATAAATGTTTGGTTCTCTGTTCCAATAAATCTTGACTCTAACAAAAATATCAGCCACAATAACCACAATATCTTAATAATACATGTTGAATTTCTTCTGTAAAATTTATTTTATTTATTTGAAAGGCAGAGTTACAGAGAGAGAGAGGGAGAGACAGAGAGACAGAAATCTTACATCTTCTGGTTTACTCCCTGAATGGCTGCAATGACAATGATTGGGCCGGATCGAAGCCAAGGCCAGGAGCTTCATCCTGGTTTCCCACAGCGGTGCAAGGGTCCAAGTATTTGAACCATCTTCCTCTGCTTTCCAGGCACTGTGTAGGGAGCTAGAACAGCAGTGCAGCAGCCAGGACAAAAACTGTTGCCCATATTGGTTGCAGGCATTGCAGGCAGCATCTTTATCTGCTGTGACATTATGCTGGCCCCCTGTTCAGTTTCAATATGTGAAAGAGCCATTTAATTTGGCAAGGCAAGAATGTTGAAAGGTTTGTTACAATTTTATTTTTTATTTAAAGATACGGCATAAAATCATTCCTTCATTTTCAAAGGTATTAAGAAAACAAAATTTCATATAATACAACTTTGTGAAAAATCATACCCTAGGTAAGTTAAACTTTAAGTAGAATATATTGTGGGGTAGTTCACATAACTATAAAAATACTATTTCAACATCTATCTTAATTCTAAGATGATTCAGACATTACTTCACTTTGTTATCTTATTTTTATGTAGCCAAGTGATTAGTTTAAAATTCATTAAGCAAGTTAAAATTAAGCATCACAACTGACAAAAGTTGTAATTTATTGAAAACAACAAATTAGGAACAGAAGATTAATGCTAAGTTACATCTAATTCCTTAAGGCTCCAGGAAAGAATTATGAAAGTCTCTTCAATTCACTTTGTTAAAGGAAAATGTAAACTAATAACAAAGGTTTCCATAAATAGTATGAAGAACCAAAGGCCATTAATGTGAATAAAGTGTTAGCTTAAAAAATCTGGCAAGTGCTGATCAAGAGGGCTTTATTTGAAAATGACAAGCCTGGGTAAATATCAGGAAATTAGTATCAATACTTAGTTTTATTCAATTTAAAAACACATTTGAGGTTTCCAAAAGGTCCACAGATAATGCACATTATAAATAAAACAATGCATGGATTTTAACAAGTTTTACCACCAAAATGGATCTATCTTTTAATTCCATTTTTCCTACCAACTGTTTGCAATATCCTTGTGCACGGTTTTCTCCCTCATTAAAAATTTTGAGATCACACTAGGTCAAATTGAACAGCAAGTCCCTATAAGGACTCTAAGAAAAGGCACAATGGAAAAAAACAAAAAATCTCTGGGTTCTCTCTTATGGAGGAGAGCCCCTGAGCCTAGAATGCATGGCCATAAACTTTTCTCCTCCTCCTCCTCTTTGCTCAAAAATCATATCAATGACCCTCATCGTTACTACCCTAATGGGACAAATCTCCATATACTTCTATCCTTGCTTTCATGCTCCACCTGGTAAGCTGTTTTTGGTTCACAGACTTATTTAAAAAGCTTTTCATTGTACTTGACCAGTAAAGAGTCTTTACTAAATAGTTCTGAATGAATAAATTTAACAATGTCAGTTTTAGAAAGCAACAAAAGGTGTCCTAAATGTCAGAACAATAAAACCACATCAATTCAAACCAGATATTAGAGATGGTCTATAACCATTATTTTTCAGCAATATTTTATGATTCCTAGCAAATACAGTAAAAAGAAGGAATAAAATTGCTTTTACATATTTTAATTTTTAAAACTATAGTTGCATGCTTAGAAAAAAGACACACTCTACTGAAATACAAGTTTGAATTAAAAGGGAGCTATTCGGGGCAGGCATGTGGTATAGCAGTAAGACATTCTGAGGACACCTATACCCTTATATGGAAGAACTCAGGTAAAAGTCCCAGATTGCTCTTGATTTCATCTTTCTTCTAGTGACCAGCATGGGATGAAGTAGGTGATGACTCTAGTAGTCAGGCCCCTGATACCCACCTGAGACACTCGGATTGAGTTCCCAGCTCCTGAATTCTGCATGGTCCAGCCCTGGTTCTTATGGACATTTAGAAAGTGACCCAGCATATGGGAGATTTTGTTTGTTTGTTTGTTTTTATAGATTTATTTTATTTATTTGAAAGATAGAGTTACAGAGAGGTAGAGGCAGAGAGAGAGAGAGAGAGAGACAGAGAGAGAGAGAGAGGGGATCTTCCATCTGCTGGACAAAGCTGTGTCTGATGGACAGAGCTGTGCTGATTGGAAGCCAGGAGCTGGGAACTTCTTCCGGGTCTTCCACATGGGTGCAGGAGCCCAAGCACTTGGGCCATCTTCTATTGCTTTCTCAGGCCATAGCAGAACTGGATCAGAAATGGAGCAGCCGGGACTTGAACTGACGCCATATGGGATGCCAGCACTGCAGGCAGTGGCTTAATCCACTACCCCACAGTGCCTGCCCCAGCATATTGGAGTTTGGTATCTCTCCCTCTCTCTCATTCTGGTTTTCAAAACAAATAAAAAATACTCTTTAAAAGGAGTTACGTTGATATAACTTCATTGAAAATTGTTGTAACATGAAATATCCCTTTTCTATTCTACCAATAATCACAAGAAATATTAAAAATTTATACAATGAAACTTGCAAAATCCTTAGGGATTTAACCAGTAGACATTGGCCATTTTGAAGTAAAATTTTAATGTTTATTAAACAACAGAAGGCAGACTCAAAACCTTGTAAGGGTATGCCAGATGTGTGGTGAAGTTTTCTATAAGAACAAACTAAGTCAAGAACTGTTAAAACATTCTATCTAACATACAAAATATAATTACAAAGAACAGTTTTAAGAGATGGAAAGAGTAGACTTATTAATTTCTAAATGTTCTTTTAAGTAAAATAATCAAATCAATATATTTTGATATGATTAACTAACCAGTAGGAATGACTACAAACTCCAATAAATTAAATGTTAATTCTAAATTTCAATATGTGACAGAAGTTTTTTTTTTTTAATGTACATTTATAGAATTGGTTAAACATGGTGCAGATACATTTGAAGGAATATATTCTTCATATTCTTTTAGAAGGAAACAAAACAGGCCACTATTTTAGAGAATGCACTGACACTACATCCTAGCATTTTAAAAGAGTTACATATATGTAACACTAGATAAATAATCTGGCAGGGAATTACACAGAATTCCATGTAAAATGTGAGAGTGTAAAGAAAATGTCAAGCTAAAACATAAACCCAGAACCTGGAAGAGCTACCTGTATCTAGAAAGCTAGATACAGTTTCTTATGTATGTAAATGCAAATTTTACAAGTTTTACTTGTTAAAGTTCAGAGT
The DNA here is from genome assembly GCF_033115175.1 of Lepus europaeus. Taxonomy (NCBI): domain Eukaryota; kingdom Metazoa; phylum Chordata; class Mammalia; order Lagomorpha; family Leporidae; genus Lepus; species Lepus europaeus. Next base: position 94,284,965 of record NC_084830.1, read on the forward strand.
GACTGCTTTCAAATAGATATGAAGGCAACTGTTGTTCATTGTTTGCTCATTTTGGCCTCAGTTTGTATTAGCAGTTCCTACACAGGGACACTGGCAGTTTAATCCTCACATTATGCTTTTGGATGATCTAAAAAGAACACTACTTTGTCTCAAAGATTTGTTAAGGTCAATAAATAGGGAAAATAATTTTGAGTTTATCTTTTTGCTCTTTTCTTAGACAAATGGAGAAAGAAAATTGTTTTGATTCTTGCATTGCCTTTAAAAAGGATTAGTATGGCATTGAAGACACTGGTTTATAGGCAGGCCTGTGTCCCATATCAGAATAGTTGCATTCAACTCCCAGTTCAGGCTCCTGATTCCAGTTTCCAACCAAAACAGTCCCTTGGAAGCAGCAGTACTGACTCAAATATTCAGATTCCTGGCATTCACAAGAAAGACCTGAAATTGCATTTCCGGTTCCCAGCTTAGCCCCACCCACTGTGAACCAGCAAACAGGAACTCTCTGTCTCTTTGCTCCTCAAACAAATAAATAAAAATTTAAAAATAGGTTGTGTTAGTAAAATGGTGCAGTCTTATCTATGGTGCAATCTACACCACAACACCATTCTAGGCTCTAGTCCCAACCACCAGTGTCAGCTCCACTGCATCCTAATGGGATTCACTGCTTCTACTCTTCCCGCCCCCTCTCCCAGCAAAGTTTTAAAAGGACCTGTTTCTGAACACGTGGCTCTTTCTTTCCATCTCCTGATCTCTCTGTCTCTCTTTCTCTCTTTGTCTCTTGATCTCTCTCTGGATCTCTCTCTTACACTCTCCTTCTCACTCTTTTTTCCTCTTTGTCCCTTCCCTCCAGTCTGTCAGGTTTCTCCAAATAAACCCTTTCCCTTACTCCGGTGTTTGGTGTGCTTTTTGGTGGCCTTACATTGGTGTTGTGACTCAGATCCAGGCTCCCCCAGTAACTTTGCTCTCCTATCAGGGATCTCTGAGCTGCCTTGGGGTCCTGGATTTCTGCCAGTCACAAAACACACCTCTGGAACTCCATCCACACCACCGAATGCTCCGTGATTTCCATCCACACACTGGTCTTCCAAATTCTGAGGTAAGACAGAACAGGAAATTCCCACGGCGACTTCTACGAGTTGCATTTGTACTCTCATCTAAAAGTCCTGGTACTAGGCACCAACCACAACTCCCTAAGGCTTTTCTTTTCTTTCTCTTTTTTTTTTTTTTTTATTTGACAGGCAGAATTGGACAATGAGAGAGAGAGACAGAGGGAAAGGTCTTCCTTCCGTTGGTTCACCTCCCATATGGCCACTATGGCTGGCGCACTGTGCCGAGCCGAAGCTAGAAGCCAGGTGCTTCTTCCTGGTATCCCAAGCGGGTGCAGGGTCCAAGCACTTGGGCCATCCTCCACTGCCTTCCCAGGCCACAGCAGAAAGCTGGACTGGAAGAGGAGCAACTGGGACTAGAACCCAGCATCCATATGGGATGCCAGCACTGCAGGCGGAGGATTAACCAAGTGAGCCAAGGTGCTGGCCCATCCTTAAGGCTTTTCAGTCTCTATGGACTTTATGTCTGGGCAACAGTGGGTGTGGGTGACAACTCAACCTCCTGTTTCCCTTCTACGGGCTACGCCCTGGGCTCCAGTGGCTGTATGGGTGACAACTCGACCCTCTGTTCCCATATAATCTGTCATTCGGATGACCAGGATCTCAGGGATGCCCGATATCTGCCAATCCAACTCTACAGATCTCCACGGGAGATTCTTTCTTCCTGAATTCTAATTAAGTAATATGGTCCCTCTCAAATTGTCTCTAGACCTCAAACGCCTACCCTGATAGCTTTATCACTTCTGTGAGCGATTGGGAAAATGGAAGGATTCCTATTGCTCAAACCTTTTCTGTCTTTGATCTAAAGCTTCTATGTGTACTTCCTGCTCTTCAGTCCAGGTCCTATTGGCCTCCAAACTTTCCACTAGAGGTCAAGGGCCTGAGCCTAAACCTCTGCCTTCTACATTCATGGCTCCAACTCTTCACTGTGTCGGCTCATTATACCTCCCCTTCCCATCAGGAATTCCAAATTTATCTTAGAACCAGGCCTTGTCCAAAGTCTACTTTCCCTGTCATATCAACGATCCTCCCACAAGTTTGGGAATGGCTATCTCCATGCTTTCATGAGCCAGCTCTTATCCTCCAACTTTGCCCTCCCTCTCCTGTTCCAGTTTTACCATAATTATAGCAAGGGAGTGGTAATCCCATCCTGTGCTCCCTGATTACAGAGAAACAGATTAGATATCTCACCCTTCTGAGGACTCTTTTGTTTTATCATGAGCAAGCCAGACAGAAAAGTTAGGTCTTTTGACCTCCACCCCAGTGGACTTCTTGTCTTTAGTGCATCAGCCACTGGCCCACAGTCTCCTTTGGGAATTGTCTGGCAGCTGCCTGCTGCCTGAACTTCTGTTTCAGAGGCAGTCCCAAGTGGCTGACTATTGACTATGACATCATGGGCCTACGGTGTTCTTAGGGAAAAAAAGCAACTGTAACTAGACACTGAGTTTGAAGAAATTTCTCTCTTTGAATCTAGGAAGATCACTACCTTTAAAATATTACTTTATAACTTGCTGAACTTATTTTGCAATTTACTATAACAGGTTTCTGGGTAATCAGTACTCAATGAAACAGCAATGAGTAATCAGTACTTGTTTTACATGAATGCAATTTTAATTTTAATTGAATTCATATAGAGATATAATATCAGCATCTTAAGTCATTTACGTGTAACTGCTAATTTAAATTGATTAAAGGCAAATGAGATAAAAGCATCTAACTGTAAACTTTGGTACTTTCAGCATGTTATATTCTATAGAAAAACTATTTGGGTTTGTTTAACAAATGTTTTCATAAACTATTCATGAAAAATATTTCAACACTATTTAAAGTAACTCAGGCTGAAATTTGATGTGTTACCTTATTTTAAAATGTTGTCTTAATTTGGATATTTTTAACAGATTATTTCAAAATGTAAATCAAGGAAACTGGCAGATGGAAAACCTTACAAGTATAGAAATATGTGCTTGGTAAGAAAGGTTAAGAAGAAAAGAGTGTTCTTGGTAAGGAGGGTTAAGAAGGAAAGAGTTATTTTGAATAAAGAAAGGACATGGTTTGCAAAATTTACTTCATCCTGATGGCTAGTTTACTCTAGACTGGAATGGAAATGATGGACTGTTTCAAGTAAGTTGAGAGGGTGTGTGGAAGTCACAGAAGGTTATGAAAGAAAGAAATTTTGGATACAAAGACTATTAATCTATTTCTTTTTGAAATAGAATTTGAATCTGATCCTCTGGTAAAGCAATGAGTTAAAGTAACCTATTATATTCTCTTGATGTATCTGTTAGATTCTAATTGTTTAAATACAGCTGAGTTTTTTATTAAGAGCTATGGGTTATTTAAATATGTGCTAAATTTCAAACATTTGGATAATCACCTTGTCACAATGATCAGATCTGGTCTATATTATGTCATGATGTTAAAGGATCTTATTTCAACCAGACATTTAAAGCCTTCTTGGCATCCTTGACAGGCATTCAAAAAATCAAAATCAAAATTCCAAAGAACTTGGACTTTGCAATTTCCAGTAAATTTGGACTTTTGATTTTTCCAGTTTGGGCCCAACTGGAAAAATCAAAGAATATATGTCTCTCTTCTTGTAGAGACACCAACAAATCAGGCTATTTGGATTATATTAAAAGTACTGTCAAGATGTGAAGTGGTGCTACATTTTAAGTTTTGATAATAAAAAGTGCTACTGACACAAATGTCTGAAAGTTAAAAAGTCTAAGGATCTTGTGTTACTAGACATGATGTTATCTTAATGAGAAAGGCCCAGAGGCCTAAAATGGTTAAATGCTTTCTGAAATCCTACAGGTACTTTCAAAGATACTGTGTGAAATAAGCAAGTGCCTCTTGCTGGTTAATGAATTTATAATTTTAAATGTGTCTATTTAAAGTCTTTTGTCATTCACAGTTTTGTATGAACTTTTTCTAGCCACTTCTATTGTATTCAGTACTTTGGGATGGCTCTGTAAACATAGGAAGCCAATAATTCACTACAGTTTACAATTGGCTAATTCAGGTTACTAAGAACAGAAAGTAATTCAAATCAATTAGTAAGTTTCCAAATAAATGTATTCTTAAAATTTATAGAAGACATTGGACCTTCTGGTAAATGTTTTCATAAGTTGTTATCTAATGGTTGAAACCGTTTACTAAGTTTTCATTTGATATTGCTATTGTCAGCAAGCAACCTGGGATTTGCTCCCTCATTTCTCTATTCTCTTTAAGGTGGGAAACTGACTATACTGAAAGACCCTCTAGGATGTACAATTTGATCTTTAGATTTTATAAAAGGGCTAGCTAACATTTTCTATAATCGCTTAGCCAAAATGAGATATTATAATTTCACAGCTAGATTTACTTCACCATGGGTACAGTAAACAGGCAAAGTCTCCCTTTCAGACCAAACAAAGAAGAGAAACTTTTAAAGTGAGGACACAGCTTTCCTCATAGCCAGTGTCTGCCTCAGAAAAAAACCACTATCATACCATGCTTATGACTAAAGGCTTCTAGTTTAGGCCACAAAGATTAGAGATGGGACTTGAGCACCCCCTTGACTTGTATCTTCTGGTATGCTTTAACAAAAACCAGGAGGAAAAGAAAGCTAGGCATGAGAATCAATGTAAAGATAGGTGGCAGGCCTATTAAAGGCTGCTCTGTACAGTGATCTGCCATCAAGGAGACCCAACAGACCAGTCCACTGCATTGGTTTTCCATGTGAAAAGCCAGGGCTTCAGCAGAAGTCAGCTTATGAAGAGCCCTGGCAGCTCTGCCAGCCAAGAGTTGGATCACTGGAAATGGAACTGCCCAGGAGTTGAAGGATGCCCAGGTCAGAGACACAGCTCTTGCTGGCTCCAAGCTGAAAATCCCTTCACTTGGCCGGTTTCCAAAGTCACCACCACTGCTGAGGGGATGACCAAGTAAGGTCAGTAACACTGCAGGCAGAACTGTAAATTTCCTGTTAGAGACGCCAGGTGCTTTTAACTGCTCAGCTGTCCTCCCAGGCCAGCTAGGTAATGGAAGTCAACAGGGTGCCTTCCCCAAGGAGGTTCACACCTCTCTTAGGATGTACCCCATGTGAAGAGATAGATAGGTCTGGGCCTCATAACTGACAAGGCCTTAAAGCTCACCTGTTTATTATCAGGACCCTTCTGTCAGTTTCTATTTGTCTCTCAGTCAGAGAACTTATTCCTGGCTTAGACATCTCCTTTTTTACTTCCTCTAATAATGACTGTCCTTTGTTCTAAATCCTGTCTAGCCCACTTGGGGCCTCATTCCTTTATAATCATAGTCTCTACTCTAACACCAATGGCTCTATTCCTGACCTGTGTGATGGTCCTCTTCCCCACTTAACACTGTATGATTGTTCAGGATTTTCTCCACAAACCCCTCTACCCACAAAAGATGAGTGGCTATTCTCCTGGTCTTAGTTGGGATCAGCTTTAAACCACATCCATCAAACAGTCTTCACAAGGGTCCACAGACCACCCACCCATTCCTCTCCTCTATGAAATATTCTCATTACTTGGTTAATGCCACTCAGGATCATTGGTTGCTATCCTCACCCTGACTTTATACAACTATATCTGCTTAAGTGTTTACAGGAGTTGATAATGGAACAAATCAAGGCCTTCAGCAACCAGATGGTCAACCAAATGCTGCTACCGGGATATACTCAGCTCCCCACCCAGGAGACAATGGCTTGAGACATTGACCCATGCCTGCAAAGAGTACCTTGTCACCCCATGTCAACAGGAATTAGCTCTAAAGACAGATTATCAGGCCGGCACCATGACTCACTTGACTAATCTTCCGCCTGCGGCGCAGGCACACCGGTTTCTAGTCTCGGTCGAGGCGCCGGATTCTGTCCCGGTTGCTCCTCTTCCAGTCCAGTTCTCTGCTGTGGCCCGGGAAGGCAGTGGAGGATGGCCCAGGTCCTTGGGCCCTGCACCCGCATGGGAGACCAGGAAGAAGCACCTGGCTCCTGGCTTCAGATTGGTGCAGCGCCGGACTTAGTGGCCATTTGAGGAGTGAACCAACGAAATGAAGACCTTTCTCTCTGTCTCTTTCTCACTATCTATAACTCTCTCTCACACTGTCTAAGTCTGCCCGGCAAAAAAAAAAAAGAAAGATTATCGTCCCTCTATCCCTCCTGGTCTTTTTGGGTTAATGTAATTCCACACAACTCCTGCTTTATAAAAAACAAAAGGGGGGAATGTTATTAAAATGGTGCAGCCTTAGCTATGGTGCAATCTACATCCTGACACCATTCTAGGCTCTAGTCCCTGCCACCATTGTTTGAAGCCAGGTGGCCACATGGCCCAACCACCAGTGTCAGCTCCACCTGCATCCTAATGGAATTCCCTGCTTCTACTTCCCTTCCCACCCCACTCCCCCAGCAAAGTTTTAAAAGGACCTTTTCCTGAACATGTGGCTCTCTTTCTCTCCATCTCCTGATCTTTCTATCTCTTTGTCTCTCTTTGTCTCTTTCTCTGTCTCTTGATCTCTCTTTCTGGATCTCTCTCTTGCACTCTCCTTCTCTCTTTTCCTTCTTTGTCCCTTCCCTCCGGTCTGTTGGGTTTCCCCCAACAAACCCTTTCCCTTACTCCCGTGTTTGGTGTTTTGTGGTGGCCTTATAGGTTATATGAGGGCACTTCAAAAATTCCATGGATAAGTCAAATTAAAATATTGCTTTATTCAGGTGCAAAAATGATAGCAATGTACAGCTTTTTCATAATATACATTTTAACGTTCCCTCATATTTTAAACTGCCAGGATAAAACTAGACCAGTATACAAAAGATAACTGGACTGCCAGCAAAGAATCTGTTCACTTTGTCTTTAACATTACTATCATTGTTAATTAATGGAAACATGTGTCAATGGGCCTTCAAACTACGCTTCACAGATAACAGTGACACAGAAGCAGCACTGTTAAAATATTCAAGATTTCATAATGATTTATACTCAATCACTCTATATAACAACAGTTTCTCTATCAAAGATTAGACCGAATTACCTGAGTAGTAAATCTGTTTTGAGTTGTTGATTTGTTTTTATGAAAAGTCTTACATTCAATTGTATGTTTCATCAATTCCATTTATTTAAATGAATATCACCAAGTCTGATTATGTTGAATATTTAAAACTTACATAGTCCCTAGATGTGCTCAAACACAATATAAGCTAAGATTTATTTTAAAAAATGTGAAATAAACAAGCAAGAATTATTTTATTTTACAGATGAGAATTTGAAAGCATTCAAAAGCTAAAATGTTTAATTAAATATGACAAAATTACACAGATAACTTACTTCTTTCCCTTGTGCTGTTTTACAAAAAAAGTCAATGGTAAATCTTAAATAATTTTTTAAAAATTATGTTTTGTTCTTATAATAATTTAAAGAACATATTCACTGCCTATTGGCTCCTACATATCTCTATCTATAGAGTCCAACTCCACATTGTCACTTCTTTGCTATAGAAATGAGAGAAATAGAGTCTACTTAGATGTAGAAAACAGTATAAGAAAGAGAAAGGAGCTTATCTTAATATCCATGAGACTGCATTTGTATAAGTTACTTACTTGTACTCCTTTTAAAAACAATATGTGAGGAGATTAAATCAACTCAACAAGCATGCATCAGGTGTTTATCATATCAAAAGCACCACATGTAGGGACACAGAAAGTGCAATGTGGAAATTACGTTGATGAATCCCTTGACACTACCAAACTGATGGGATGAAAATGCTTCCCATTAATTAAAAGAAAAAAAAAAGACAAAAACATTTTAAAAATAAAATATTTTAGGCCCCAATCTATTCAGTGTAAAATGATTCACAGTGTTTTTTGTTGTACACTCTGCTAATACTGGCATCACTGAGAGTCTGTGGAATTGTATAACTGCCTAGGGTGGAACAATAGAGGAAACAAGCAAACCAAGGTCCACACAATCCTGCTGCCCTCTCAATTGCAAAGGACTCGAATCATTTGCTCTTATTGGTGATAATTCGGAGAGCATCAGTGAGATCCTCAAAAAATATTTTTTTTTTTATTTGACAGGTAGAGTTATAGACAGTGAGAGAGATACAGAGAGAAAGGTCTTCCCTCCATTGGTTCACTCTCCAAATAGCCTCCATGGCCGTCACTGCACCGATCTAAAGCCTGGAGCCAGGTGCTTCTCCTGGTCTCCCATGCGGGTGCAGGAGCCCAAGCACCTGGGCCATCCTCCACTGCACTCCTGCACCACAGCAGAGAGCTGGACTGGAAGAGGAGCAACCGGGACCAGAACCTGGCATCCACATGGGATGCCAATGCCACAGGCGGAGGATTAACCAAGTGAGCCACGGTGCCGGCCACCAAAGGAGAAATTTGTTTTATCCTATCAAATGTAGTCGATGTTTACTGAGGTCCCAAGGTGTTTCAATCAGATTTCCCTTCATTTTCCTTCAATGATGAAAAATATATTTATAAAATGTAATCATTGCATACTAAATGTCAGGATGCTTCAGTGTTTTCTCATAATACTGGTAAATGCATATTATAAGAAAACCATTCATGGATTTCAAACTTTGGGGCAGGAACAGCTGATAGGCACAGAGATGAAGATGCCACTTGACATGTCAACAGCTCCCAAACCCAGCTCCCAACTATAGCTTCCTGATAATACAGACCTGGGAAGCAACAACTTGATGATTCAAGTGAAAGGGTTCCTGCCAACCACATAAGAGACCTGGACTGAGTCCTCAGATCCCAGCTTTGACCTGGCCCAGCCTGACCACTGCAAGTATTCGGAAAGTGACCCAGTAAATGGAGGTCTCAGTCTCCGTCTCTCTGTCTCCCTCTCCCTCTCCCTGTCTCTTTCTCTTTTCCCCTTCTCTTTCTCCCTCTCTCATAAAATATTTAATTAAAATTTTAAAAAGGGGTGACATCAAAATAAATATCTTTCAATTCCATATTTCTCCAAATTTTTTGAAGTTCCCCCATGAAATATATTCAGTTCAGTTTATGGGGCCAGAGTGAGACAGGACATCTTTTATAGCATGAAAATATTGTAGCATATTTTTATACATAGTTGTGACATATTTGAGGCAGAATACTGAGAATATTTGAGGCAGAATACAGCACATCTACATACCTTGGAAATTCAGTGTTTAAATAGTCTAAAATAGACAATTATATTTAAAATAACCACATTAGTTGTAAATAATTCAATGCTCTTATATACTTTAAATTCATAACAATGAAACCATAGCTATGTAAGTGTCAAGTTTATAATTTATGTTACCAGAAAGTAAATTTCTTGAAGAAAAAGAGAGACATCCCAACACTTTATCCTTATCTTTCTAGAATTCTGTATAACATTATCTCAAACATAATGAATTGTCAAGATCTGGAAAACAAAGCTAAACACTATCACACCCACATTAGATTCACAGCTGTGGAATATAGTTGCTAAATATTTGTTTATGCATATTATCACACAATGTTTGCACAACATAAAACTAAGAAGTAAATATTTTAGATCTGCTGACACTGCTCCTTGCTATGTACTGTCATTTCAGTCTATTGCAGGAGTCATTTAAATATGTTATTCTGAATTGTAAATGTCATCCCCCAGAATTCACATTGAGTACAGTATAAACACTCTGCTACCATTAGCAGCATTGTTGGGGCCTCCCAGAGTAGGCTGTGCCAGCACTTCCTTGGTGAGTAGAGTCTGCGCAGGGAGAAACACAGCCATGCTGCCACAGAAAGACTATGCTTTTGGGGGGAAGTTCAGGAATTTCAAACACTTAAACGTGGCTCTGGGTGTTATTAAGTAACAGGATGAAAAGAGCTTGTTTTATATGTTGATAAATAGATCAAGAAAACATCGTCTATCCATTTTATTTCAGCTATTTGAGAAATTTGTCTTGCACCAAAAAGATCAGACATAATTAATTGTAAAAGCAATGACAATATTTGCCAAATTTTTCAAGATGTATTTATTTTACTCAAGATGTATTTATTTTATAAAATTGCTCAATATTATATATATTTTTTCAAAAAGTTCAGAAAATTGAATTAAAGAATCATCTGTTTTAATGCAGAAATATTGTGAAATTCATGCATACTTTTTATAATACGCATATCCATGAACCTTTTGAAGACTCCTCTTTTGTAACACATAATATATACCTAAAACTTATAGAAATTAATGAAGATAACTAAAGATGAACTTTAGCAACATTTTAAAATGTTTGACTTCTGTTTCATCATCTCAGACTTCCCTGTAGCCTACTTTTCTGTTTCAAGTCCTACCTCATTTCAACAGATTCCCAAAGGACCCTTCCATTTCCTGGTAGCTAAATGGCAAAAACAAAACAAAATGAAAAAGCTTTCTTGGGGGAAATATTTCATGTCCCTGAGCCCTGGATTTCAGACTCAGATTTCATCTTCACCTCTAGTACACTCCAAACCCCAAAATACATCATAATTTCATTCCTAAGCAACTTCCAAGGAAAGAGAACACTCATCAGTGACACCAGGACAAAGGTTTCTTTTTTAAAGCAGGAGAGATTCTGGATTTTTAAAATAATTACTGTTTCTTTTTGTTTATTTGAAAGGCAGAGCAACAGAAAGTGAGGGAAAGACACGCAGAGAGAGCTCTTCCATCTGCTGGTTCACTACCCACAAATCTGCAACACCTAGGGCTGGGCCAGGCCAAGGCCAGGAGCATCTGGGCATCCCATGTGGGTGGCAGAGGCCCAGGTACTTGAGCCATCTTTTGCTGCCCTCCAGTGTGCATTAGCCGGAATCTGGATTGGAGTGGAGGATCTGGGACTCAAACTGGCAATGTCATATAGATGCTATGCTGCAGCTGGTGGCTTAAATTGCCATACCCCAGTGCCTGTGCTTGGATGTTTAAAAAACTATTCCGTATATTCACTTGAAATGCAAAGAAAGAGAGAAATGTAGAGAGCAAAAGCTCCTATATGATAATTCACTCTCTAAAGGTTCACAATAGCCAGGGCTGGGCTAGACCAAAGCCAAGAGTTAGAAATTCAGTCAGACTCTTCCCCAGGGTCTCCATTGACAGGAAACTGGATTCAGAAACTGGAGGTAAGTACAGAGTCCAGGTATTCCAATTTGGGTCTCTCAATCAGCATCTTAACCATGAGGCTAAATACCAGTGCCCCACTTGCGTTTTCTAATTTCATTTTGACCCCAGTAATAATTTAATAACAGGGAATTTAAGCTCTATCTATTTAAAGGAACAGAAGTAAACAATTTCCGTGTTTGAACTCTATTCACCTGAGACAAATTGAAACAGTTCATGCTCAGTCAGTTTACAGGAATGAGTGTGCATTGAGAGTGTGAACTCGTACACAACACTTGCAAAGAAAACAGCCTTAGAGAAAACTACCAATTGTTATTCTCACAAATATTACCTTTGAAAAGCAAGGCAGACACAGGGAGAGCTGCACTCTGCACGCAGGGAGCAAGAAGAACATAAGACTCACGCCTTTGAAATCCCATTGTTCTTAGGCTATGTTTGAAGTTTGTAGTAGGAGAAGAGTTCAGTTAGTAATAAGAGAAGGAAGGAGCCACCTCTTCTCTTGCTATTAGTGCTCTGGTATCCATAGCAACTAGGGGCAGCCATGCCCCCAGACAGAGTTACTTCACAACTACAACTTAGTGAGAGGAAAGAGGGGGCATGAGAAAGACATCTTGACAGATTGATTGGGGCAACAATTTGTCAGATCACTGGACTGGGAAATCGCTACAACTCTGCTGATTCGGTTCCTATCTCAGCCTCATAAACTGGGGACTGAATAAATATGGCCATAGCACATTGCATACAGGGCTGAAAATCTTGGACCAGCATCATTGCCATTTACTGCTGAAACTAGCCATCTCTGTTCCATTATTGCAGAAATCACAAAACTAACTAATAGCAACAAATACTGTATTTTAAAGAAAATCACTAAAAGCAATGTGGCATTCCTTCTCTTTGATACTGTCTGATGAAAGATACATAAAAGAAATTCTGCCAACCAACAAAACCAAATTTTAGGCCTCCTATTCTTGACACATAATCTGAATGTTTTTAACATAAAGTTTTTGATTTTCACTTAATGTGGTCATAGTTAATTGTCACTCACTAAACAAAAATCATTGCATTCCTTGAATATATGGACCATAATTAATTATAAGTAGAAAACATAATAATTGTAAAAAATCTAATGATCAGTAGACTCTAGTAATGTCTTTAGCATGTTGATCAGTTGTGCTTTCAAAATTTACTGCTCTGTTATGTGGGTGCTATCATCTGAAACTACAAATCATTTATGGGAATCAATAGGCTTTCTAATAATGATTTTTTATACACAATGCATATATTGGCTATTTAATACTTGTTTGTCAATAAAAAATTGTAATCATTGTTTTATGTCTCTTACATAGAACATGAACAATATTCCAATAAAAAAGAATGCATCATTTCATTTTCACAATCTGCCATTCTATAAATGGAATTTTCATATTTTGAAATAAAAGCTGATTTCTGTTATAAAACTAGAAGTATTTTACTAGTAAACTATTAGAATATGTAGTAAATGTACCTGAGATATATACTTATGTAAACATATATATGTAATTACCAAAATATAGTTTTGTAAATAATATAGCCATCTTTGACCATACTTTCAATATTGCATTATTATGAAAACAATACTTCAGAGATAATTAATGTGTGTTTGATAAGTTATGTTGTTAAAAGTTTCATGTCAAAAGATCATATCTCATTTAAATGTTTCAAAATGAACTAGTAGGTTGTTTTCATTTTTTTTTTTTTATTTTTGGGTAGTGTGTGATGGCTTGTCTCAGGAGCTTATTATTCAGCCTTAGCAGATCTCGAGGGAAGCAAATATGAGTGTTCAAAAAGTTCAGAGAAATGTTACTTTAGGTTTTTTGCACCAAAACAAACTTGTTCTTTAACTTTACATTTTCCATCAACATTTTGAAAGACCATCATAAGTTTAAATAAGCCAAGCATTACTTCACCAGCTACTGCAATGTATTTAGACATATTCTCCCCTGCATTTTTTCCAAATGCCTCAAGTTAATGAATTAAGATCAGTTCCATCCAGTCCAAAGATGACTACAGACACGTACCACGAGACATCCCACAAATCATATTTGTTTGGTTTTAGAAAATGTCTCAAGGAAGGAAAATATACCATTTCCAAAAGCTAACTTTAAGTCCCAAAATTAGAATGAATATAAATTTATAGGAGTTTGGGGACCAGTGCTATAGCATAGCAGGTAAAAACTATGACTGCAGAGACAGCACTGTGGCATAGAAAGTTAAACCTCTGCCTGCGACGCTGGCATCCATATGGGCACCGGTTTGTGTCCCAGCTGTTGCACTTCTGATTCAGCTCTCTGTCAATGGCCTGGGAAAGCAGTGGAAGATGGCCTAAATGCTTAGGCCCCTGCATACATATGTGAGACCCAGAAGAAGCTGCTGACTCCTGAATTTGGGTCGGTCCCACTCTGTCTCATGCGGCCATCTGGGTAGTGAGCAGTGGATGGAACGCCTCTCTCTCTCTCTCTCTCTCAACCTCTCTCTCTCTCTCCGTAAATATGCCTCTCAAATAAATAAATAAACCTTTTAAAAATATCTTTAAAATTATATGAGGTGAATGTAGGGAAAATGGAGGGATAGTAGTTTCTTAAGAATGCTATATTTGGAGCCGGTGCTGTGGCACAGTGGGTTAAAGCCCTGTCCTGAAGCGCCGGCATCCAATATGGGTGCCGGTTCTAGTCCCGGCTGCTCCTTTTCTCATCCAACTCTCTGCTATGGCCTGGCATAGCAGTAGAAGATGACCCGTCACTAGACCCACGTGGGAGACCCGGAAGAAGCCCCTGGCTCCTAGCTTAGGATCAGCGCAGCTCCGGCCATTGCAGCCATCTGGGGAGTGAACCAGCGCATGAAGACCTCTCTCTCTCTCTCTCTCTCTCTCTCTCTCTCTGTCTCTACCTCTCTCTGTAACCCTGTCTTTAAAATAAATAAAATAAATCTTTAAAAAAAGAATACTATATTTAAGAGTAAATAAATTAAATGAATAAAATAACAAATTCAGGAGCATTATATTTCAAGATATCTGATATTTAATTCTAGACAGAGATCTTCTATTCTAAGTTAAAGGATTCTTAGGACTTGATAGTCTCCACAGTTCGTAATACATCTATTTTTAGTCTTCCCTGATCCAAATCATTATCCTAATCAACTAACATTTACTGAATCTCTATGGTGAAAAAGATAATAGCTTTCATGAAGATCCCAAGAAAATACAAAATATGAAATGAAAACTTTTCTAAGTCAGTTATAGTCAGTAGAAACTAACTTAGGCATTTAAAACAGGGTAAATCAGCCTATAACGATTAGAAAACTTCATCAGCAGGATATTAGGCAACAGAAACCAACTTTCACCCTGTTAAAGGGAAAACTTAAGGAGAGATGTTAGCTGAGCCCAGGAGCCATAGGGCTGTTAAAGATAGAGTGTCCCTATGAATCTAGAGGAATAGACTCTTCAATGGGAATTACAAGGCGAGGAGGCATACATTTTAATCCACATGAAACCAGATGGATACAAATGAAGGTCAAGGGATGCTTCAGGGACAATATGAAGGTAGAGGAGGGATTGGCATTACAGTGCAATGGGATAAGCCACTGCTTGGGATGCCCACATGCCAAATTATAGTGCCTGATATCAGTCCCAGCTACTCTGCTTCCAATCCGCCTTCCTGCTAATGAGTCTTGGATGGCAGTAGATTATTGGTCAAGTACTTATGTCCTGGTCAAACATCTAGAAGGCACAAATTGAGTTCTGGGTCCTTGGCTTTGGCTTGGCCCAGGCCAATTGTTTCAAACAAGCAAATAAACAATAGAAACAAAACAAAGAACTGTAGAGGTAAATGAGAATAGGAAAAAGAAAGAAATAAAGGATGTGCTGTCAATGGGGAAATATCCAGAGGACAGGGACTAAATAAATCCCTTCCAAATTTTATATGAGGAAAAGTAATTTTTGTGTGTGAACACACTACACATCAGAGACATGACAAATTTCCAAACACCATCAGACACTGGCTTCAGAAGAGATTCACATTCAAGGAAGAATAATGAGTCACTTGATATAAAGCTCTATCACAATTTGAAGAAAACAAAAGAAAAGAACTTTTTATTCTCATTACAATTTTAGAAGGAAATATTATTACAATAATTCATTTCTGAACTATTTAAATGGCATGCAATTGATAAAATTTGGACTTGGGAGGTAGATAACAGAAGTTTTAATAGTATTTTTACTATGTGCTAGCTGTATAACATTATGCAAATGCCTTAATCTCTCTAAAATACATCTTTATCTGTGAAATAATAAGCAATAATTAAGTCTATTTAACAAATTTGTGAAACATATGTGTTTTACTATCAGCAAAATACTTAGAGAAGAGGTTGGATCTTTGTATTTACTTAACAAATGTTAACTCTCATTATTAGAAAAAATAGATTAGTTGAATGATAAGATACATTTCATGCAAAATGCTTTATCATAGAACTTCTACCTATTCCTGAAACAGAAATATTTACTCAATAAAATTACTCAGTAAATCTATGGAACCCCAATGACATAGAAGTATCTGACCATATATATTTCTCACTTTAAGAATCACCAAACTCTAGGATGTCCTCAACATTTCAATGTCATAGCTATTTGAAATAGTATGAACCCCTAATTAAAACAGTTTCAGTGGCATATTGCTAACCTCAGAGAAAGAGAAGGAAGGCTAAATATAAAATATGTGTTTTCAATTGATACATTTTAAAGTTTGGAGAAGAACTATCCAAGAAATCTTTAAATTGAAAAGCAAAAGACAAAGTGATTAGGGGAACTGGCATTGTGGTATAGTGGGTTAAGCTTCGCTTGTAACACCAGCATCCTGTATCGGAATGCCAGTTCCAATCTTGATACTCAGCTTCTGATCCAACTCCTTTCTTTTGGACCTGGACAAGCAGCTGAAGATGTCCCAAGAATTTGGGCTTCTGATGCCAATGTGGAAGACCTGGATAGAGTTCCTTATTCCTGACTTCAGCTTCCCCTGCCTTTGTACCGTTTTGGGTAGTTAACTGGTGAATTGAAAATTCTCTCTCTCTCGTTCTCGCTCTTGCATGTGCATGCACTTTATCTTTAAAATAAATAAATAAACAAATAAATAATATTTTAAAAAAAGTGATTAAGATGTTACTTCAATGTTTAGAAAGAATGAAATAGAGAATAACCAGGAAATTCTGGAGACTTTAAATGTCACCCAATCAAATATTACATCTCATTTATAAATCCACAATTGGGAAGACAAGCATGAATCGAAAAGGTTTCAATCAAAAAACAATACCAAGAAGGAAGAATGTCTGAGCCAAGATTTTTAAATAGGGTATATTATGCTGCTCTGGAGTATAGAAAGAACAAAGGAAGGACTATACTTCTAGGGGCCCAGGTGAAGGACATTTTTAGGGAAGAATTGGTAAACAAAATGAGGATTCCATGGGGATAAGAAAAGTGAGAGACAGCTCTGTAGTCAACCACCTGGTGCAGCCAGCTGATGGCTATGAGCCACCATCTTAGCACATTAAGGCAGGAAGAAATGGGCATGAGCCCCATCACTCACAATTTTAGCTGAGAGGGAATTTCATAGTTTCCCACTGACTTTTACTTCAGCCTAGAGAGCTGGGTCTGAGCAACTGCTGGGCTTGGAGCAGTGATGCCGCCTTGCTTTCTTCCCTTCCCCACTCCCACAGGGTGCCATACTGGGCAGTGGAAATTCTCACAGCACACCTCTAATCTCCTGCCAGCATCATAGTCAGAGTCATGGCAATGTGTGGGGCACAGGACACATCCTAGGTATCCTGCAACTTTGGGAGTTTGGGGGTATTAGCTCCAGAACTATGCTCATGTAGTCTACATGAGTGACGGATCTTCACCTTAGCTTCTGGGGGCTAAAACCAGAAACAGCCTATTAAAAAAATTGTTCCTACCCTGAGACATATGGATAATAACCTTACTATACTCTACAACACCAAAACTGTAACAATCGGTTCCAAATTTCTCAGTGCCACTGGAATGTACCCAGTGGACATAGAAAAGAACCTACCTGCATTCCAACTATCTGGACTCACGTATTGCAGAGTAAAATATGTAAACCTTGTAGTCACCCTGTAGGACTGGAATAGGGTTCAGTTCACATCCCTTAGCCCCAGGACTAGGGCTGTTCATATTATAAGACATGGAAAAATTGGACTCTCCTAGCAGGACTTGAGAAATGTTCCATTCATATCACACAGTCCTAGAGCCACAGCAATTGGAGCCACAAGCATTGGTATCACTCAGGCTTGCCAGTAGGACAAGGGGGCAGCCACCATTGTCTTTCTCAGCTCAAGAACAAGGTCCTGGCTATCAATCACCAGGAAGACTGACATTGAACTCCCTGTAGACCAAAGATACACCACATCCAAGGAAGAACCCTTATTCATCTCAAAGCCACACTTCTATACCTACAAACTGCAGTTGACTAGTCCACTGTGTCACTTATAGACACAGCTGACGTAGATTAAGACAAAAGAAATCACCCACAGACTACAATCCTGGATTCACTTGGAACCAAAGCCAAAGCAACAAGCCAAGTGATATTCTGCACCACCTAAGCCATAAACTCTTTCACATTGAAACCTACTCCATAAATAGGAAGGGAAGAATACACCAGATGGGCAGATGTCAACATAAAAACACAGGAGATAAGAAGAAGCAAGGTAGCATGACACCACCAGACTCCTTCAGAATTAGATCCTGAACTGAAGGAAATATATGAAATGACAGCTATAGAATTCAAAAAAATGATTGTAAGGAAACTCAATGAGATACAAGACAATACATATAGACAGATTAAGGAAATAAGAAAATCATTGAGTGACATGAATGAAAATATTACTAAGGAGATAGAACTCTTTAAGAAGAATCAAATATATATTTTGGAGATGAAATCTTCAATCACTGAGATAAAAATACAATTAAAAGCTTTAACAGAAAAATAGACGAAGTGGAGGAAAGAATTTTTTATCTTGAGGACGATAGTGTTGAAATAAACCAGTCAGACAAAAAAAAAAAGAGAAAGGAATGAAAAAGATTGAAGAAAGTCTATGAAAATGACTAAATATCTGTATTATGAAAATTTCAGGAGAAGAAAAGGAAAAAGGCATTGGGAACCTGCTAAATGACATAATAGTTGAAAATTCCCTAGGTCTTGAAGGAGACAAAGACATCCAGATACAAGAAACTAAAAGAATCCCAAGTAAACGCAGCTAAAAAAGATCTTCTTCAAGGCATAGTGACATCAAATTTTCAAAAATTAAATACAATGAGAGAATCCTAAGAAAGCAAGAGAAAAATGTCAAGCTGCATATAAAGGAAAACAATTAGATTAACGCAGACTTCTCAGTGGAAACCCTACAGGCCAGAGACAGTGGGCTGATATAGTAAAGGTTTTAAGAGAAAAAGAAATCCTCTCTTGAATATTATATCCAAAGAAGATATCTTATAAATGTGAAGGAGACAGACAGACAGACACACACACACAAAACAAACCAATAGCCAATATTACGAATGGGGAAAAACTGAAGCATTTTCCTTCAGATCTGGAACAAGACACTTTTGCCACTCAAGTGTTAGCAAGAGCAGTTAGGGAGGAGAAAGAAATAAGCAGTACCAAGGTTGGAAAAGAAGACGTTAAATTTCCATGTTTGCAGATGGCATGATGTTGAACATGGAAGAGCCTAAAAACTGTACCAGAAAGCTGTTAGAATTAATAAACAAATTCAGAGAGCGGCAAGATGGCGGAATAGGAAGGGAGCACATTGATAGTTCGGCAAGACACAGGTTAATAAAAGTGGAAATACTGCAGGGTCAAGGAAGAGTAGGGGAAGAAACAGCAGAGGAAACTCTTCCGGAACTAGTGATTCACAGTGGACCTGCGTGGAGAGTGTGGGAGCCCAAGTTCGGGACACCAGCAGCAGACTCAACACACCAGCGCTGGAACGTGAGGTGAGCCGAACCTCAATAGCCCGAGACACCAGTGGGCAAGCAGAGAGGAGACTAGAGGGAACGAGGCTTGAAACTCCATGGGGAAAAGTTCACCAGGCTAACTAGAAGAGAGAGAGGAAAAAAAAGAAGTGACTGATACGGACACAAGTTCCTCTCTCTGCGCTCACCCCTCAAAGGCGAGCAAGACAAAGAGCAGACGCCATTTTGGACATACGTCATAAGCAGGGCGACCTCAGGTCTGCACTGGCCCTGAGCCTAGCAGAAAAACCTGATTCTGGGGGAAGGGGTGAAATAACAGTAAATTAGCATCTAACTAGGCAACCCACTGGGAGACTGCAGGAGAATTGGAGCCCACACTGAGGGCAGCAGAGATTCCCTGTGTGGTCCTTGGGAAAGAGCTTCCAATCTCTGGCTCCTGTGGGTATATCATTCACCTGCTAACTACCTCCAATTATGTCAGCTGTACGGAATTACTTCCCTTTTGAATCAAAAAAGAAAGAAAGAAAGAAAGAAAGAAAGAAAGAAAGAAAGAAAGAAAGAAAGAAAGAAAGAAAGAAAGAAAGAAAGAAAGAAAGAGAGATTTACCACGCCTAACCTGGGAGTGTCATCTTTGACACACCCTCAACCCTGAGGAACCAAACAGAGCTCTCAGGCCACACTCATCTCAAGCCTCTAAGGCTCCACCGAAAGCAGAAGTCCACTTAATATAGAGCCATAGTGTAACAAGAAAAAACACCACAGTGAAGAAACCAAATATCTCCAACATGCCAAACAACAAACGCAAAAACCGAGGGAACAAGAACAAGAAAGACATTATGATGCCCCCAAATGAAAAAGATACCCCAATTCAAGATTATGAAGATGATGAGATAGAAGAAATGCAAGAAGCAGATCTCAAAAAATTGATAAGAACATTAAGAAGTTCTCAAAAACAAATTCTTGAACTACAGAAATCCTTAATGGACAAATAGAAAATCTCTCTCATGAAAATGAAATATTTAGGAGGAATCAAAATGAAATAAAACAACTAGTAGAACAAGAAACTATGATAGTGACAAGAAATCATAATGAAATGAAGAATTCAATAGATCAAATGGCAGACACAATAGAGAGCCTTAAAAACAGAATGGACGAAGCAGAAGAGAGAATATCAGACTTAGAAGACAGAGAACAGGACATAGCCCAGGTACTAAGAGAGAAAAACTGCCAGCCCAGAATATTATATCCTGCAAAGCTCTCATTTGTGAATGAAGGTGAAATTAAGACTTTTCATAGCAAACAGAAACTGAAAGAATTTGTTGCCACTCATCCTGCCCTGCAAAAGATGCTTAAAGATGTGTTACACACAGAAACACAGAAACATGATCACCAATATGAAAGAAGGTAAAGGAAGGAAACCTCACAGCAAAAGATCACAGGAAGCTCAATTTCTCTTTGACATAGAATTAAACTCTGATGCTCTGTTAAATCAATGTGTTAAAGTAATCTATTATGTTCTCTTGATGTCTGTTAAATTCTAATTGTTCAAAAACAGCTGATTTTTATTACGAGCTATGGGTTATTTAAATATGTACTTATTTTCAAAGATTTGAATAATCACCTTGTAACAATGATCAGATTTGGTCTATGTTATGTCATGATTTTAAGGAATCTTATTTCAACCAGATATTTTGGATTTTGAGCCTTCTTGGCATTCTTGACAGGCATTCAAAAAATCAAAGTTTCAAACAATCTGGACTCTAAAATTTCCAGTAAAGCTTGGACTTTGGTTTTTCCAGTTTGGTCCCAACTGAAAAAATCAAAGGACCTATGTCTCTCATCTTATAGAGATACCAACTAATCAGGCTATTTGGATTATATTAGAAGTACTGTCAAGATGTGATGTGGTACCAAACTTTAAGTTTCTATAATGGAAAATTCTACTAATACAAATGTTTGAGAATTAAAAAGTCTAATGATCTTGTGTTACTAAACATGATAGTTATCTTAATGAGAAAGCCCCAGAGGCCTAAAGGGTTAAATACTTGTAAAATCCTATAGGTGCTTTCAAAAATACTGTGAAGTAAGCAAGTGCCTCTTGTTGGTTGATGAGTTTATAATTTTAAACGTGGCGACTTAAAGTCTTTTGTCATCCACAGTCATATATGATTTGCTGCTCATAAAACTAAAGTGTTGTTGGTTCTGTGTTTAGCTGTCCTCCTATAGGTTCCTATGGACTTTTTCCAGCCACTTCTATTGTATTCAGTACTTTGGGATGGCTCTGTAAACAGATGAAGCCAATAATGTATTAACAGTACCAACTGAGAGAAAGTATGGTTAACTGAGGGTACTAAAAACAAAAAGCAATTCAAATCAATTGGCAATCTACAAAAAGAGTTAAAGATTTTAAAAGCTATTATTAAAATTGCTATATTGGTCTATTATGCTATGTTATATGTGTGTACATATTGTATGTCCACATGGGGAAATTTTATTAAGAATTTTATTTTAATTGGCTTATAGATAACACTGTCCATAAATTTAAGCTGCTAAAATTAATCAAAGATACATTTTAATTTGTGTGACCTGAATCTCTGCATCATATGTTTTATACATGTTGGTAGGAAGAAACTAAAAACATTTTATATGGTTGTGCTTAAGTTTACTGGTTAAACAAACTACACCATGTTAGATATTTAAGAGGTGTTTCCAAATACATGATTCTGAAAATTTCTAGAAGGCATTGGACCTTCTGGTAAATGTTTTCTTAAGTTGTTATCTAATGGTTGAAACAATTCGCTAAGTACTCATGTAATATTGCTATTGTCAGCAAGCGATCTAGGACTTGCTCCCTCATTTCTCTATTCTAAGCCCAACTTGTTCTTTCATTTCTCTATTCTCTTCAAGGTAGAAAACTAATTCTATTATGAAGGAATCTGTAGGACACACAATTTAATCTTTAGACCTTATAAAAGAGATGGCTAACATTTTTCTGTAATAGCATAGCCAAAATAAGAGCTTAAATAATAATCTCATAGCTAGATTTACTTCACCATCAGCGAAGTAAACAGTAAGTAGAAAAAACCTCCCTTTCAGACCAAAGGGAAAGAAAGTTTTAGAGTGAGAATATAATTTTCCTCATGGGCATTGTCTACCTTAGAAAAACTACTACAGAACGTGCCTGTGACTATAGACTTGTAGTTCAGGCCACCGAAGGTTAGAGATGGGTCTTGGGCACTCCCTTGCCTTGCATCCTCTGGTTTGCTTTAACACAAACCAGGAGGAAAAGAAAGCTCGGCATCAGAAGCAATGGGTGGCAGGCCTATTAATGGCTGATCTGTACAGTGATCTGCCCTCAAGGAGACCCAACAGGCCAGTCCACTGCAGTGGCTTTCAAAGTGGTAAGCCTGGACTTCAGCAGAAGTCAGCTTGTGAAGAGCCCTGGCAGCTCTGCCAAGAGTTGGATCACTGGAGATGGACCTGCCCTTGAGTTGAAGGATGCCCAGGTCAGAGCCACAGATCTTATTGGCTCTAAGCTGAAAAGCCCTTCACTCAGCCCAACTTCCAAAGTGACCACCGCCGCTGAGGGTATGGTCAAGTAGGGTCAGCAACATTGCAGGCAGAACTGTAAATTTCTTGTTAGAGATGCCACTGCCTTTACCTGGCCAGCTCTCCTCCCAGGCCAGCCAAGTAATGAAAGTCAACAGAGTGCCTTCCCCTAGGAGGTTCACACCTCCCTTAGGATGTACCCCATGTGAAGAGATAGATAGGTCTGGGCCTCTTAACTTACAAGGCCTAAAGCCCACCAGATTATTATCAAGTCCCTTCTGTCAGGTTCTATTTGCCTCTCAATCAGAAAACTTAATTGTAGCTTAGACAGCACCTTTCTTAGCTCCTCTAATAATGACTCTGTCCTTTGTTCTAGACCATGTCTAGAGCACTTGGGCCTCATTCCTTTGTAATCATAACCTCTACTCTACCACCAATGGCTCTACTCTTAACCTGTGTGTACTGATGGTCCTCTTCCCCACTTAATGCTGTATGTTTGTTCAGACCTGGTAAATGCCACTCTTAGGATCATTGGTTACTATCCTCACCCTGTCTTTTATGACCTTGTCTAAATATGATCAGAGTTAGCAAACTTGGAAGGCCAAACTCATTTCATTTTAGAGTCTGTCCTCTTAGCTAGCACAGTGTACTTCTCATCATGCAGTTTTTAAACACCATTATTAGACTTGATCATTTTGCAAGCAGTAATTATCCATATTTACTATACTGCCATGTTAATGCCCTTGATCATTTTTGCTTTGTTCATTCCTTCTATATTTTATTTTCTTCTGACTTTAGTACACCTTTAGTATTGCCCTCACCGAAGACTAGGGAGAGTAGAACTCTTTCAAATTATGTTTAAAAATGATTGGATCTTGAAAAGACTGCATCCTATTTTGGAGACACTTCTTTCTTCCAGTGGCAAATCATAATAGATTACTGGTTTTTGTTCAAAGTCACTTGATAGACATCTTTAATTAAAAAGAAAAAAAAAAGAGATCAGTACTGCCAAAAGATTTTACTGTTTCTCCCCACTGAAACCTGATGATGAGATAGCGGAAAGAATTGTTTTTAGAGTTCTATTGCCAAGAGTTATTTTCATTGGAAGCATATATATATATATATATATATATATATATATGAGTGTGTGCATGTGTGTGTGTGTATGGCTTTATAAAATGTTAGTACTATGCATTATCTGTTAGTTTTTTCTCCTCCAGTTAAGCACTATAAACACAAATACTGTATGTGCGTGGACAAAACCAATGAATGATAAATAAAAGATAATCTAAAATATAAAAAAAAAAAGTTGAACTACATAAGTGGTCATTCACTATATGAGGCTGACCCTGGAAAAGCTTTATTTGGATATTGAGAAATGCAAGAATTGATATCAGATAGAATCGAATTCCTTACAGAAAAGGCATAGAGACCTTTAATGTATGGAGTAAGAAGCAAATGTCTTCTATTCCCCTCCTTCTTATAAATTCCTTCTTTCCTCCCTTTATGAACTCATTGAATGTTTCTCTTCTTTGTAATATAAGCTTCCTGGGAGCAGTATCCTGTTACACTTGTTGATCAAAATATATTCATTGCCCAGAACAGAGCTTAGCGCACAGTGGGTACTCAACGAAAATCTCTTGAATGAATGAATAAGCATGTGCCATGTGCCATTAGAAATACAAGAATGGGGGCTGGCACCAGGGTGCCATAGGTTATTCCTGTGCCTGCGGCACTGGCATCCCATATGGACTCCGGTTCTAGTCCCTGCTGCCCCTCTTCCAATCCAGCTCTCTGCTTTGGCCTGGGAAAGCAGTAGAAGATGGCCCAAGTGCTTGGGCCCCTGCACTACATGGGAGACCGGGAAGATGCACCTGGCTCCTGGCTTCAGATCAGTGTAGCTCCGGCCGTTGCAGCCATCTGGGGAGTGAACCAATGAAAGAAAGACCTTTCTCTCTGTCTCTCCCTCTCATTGCCTGTAACTCTACCTTTCAAATAAATAAATAAAATCTTTATAAAAAAAGAAATACAAGAATGGACACATTCACAATTTTTATAGATTTTAACAGTCCAGTAAGTGACAGAAAATAATAAAATTCCAACAAAGTATGATGATTTTTGCCAAAGGAAAAGTTGATGATATTATCACATTTTTGTTGAGTATCCACTGTATGTGACACACTGTCCTATGTACTGAGTAGCATTTAATGAAACTGAACTGATCAGAGAAGTTCCAGAAGAAATAACATTTAGGTGGAGATATGGATAAATAAGAATTGATCATTTTGTTCTGTAAATTTAAAACTATCCTGAAATAAAATACAAAATAAAATTTAAAAAAATAAAATAAACAAATTCATTATGGGAGGGAAAAAGCCATTGTAATCTATAAGCTGTACTTTGGAAATTTATATTCATTAAATAAAAGTTTAAAAAGTCACAACAACAACAAAAAGAATTAATAAACAAATTCAGTAAAGTTGCAGGGTACAAAATAAGTATACAAAAAACAGTAGTGCTAGTGATGAACTCAAAGCATGGGAAATCAAGAATGAAATCCCATTCACAATAGCCACAAAAATCAAATATTTAGGAATAGATTTAACCAAAGAAATGAAAGATCTCTCCAATGAAAAAATCAAATACTGATGAAAGAAATCAACAACACAAAAATGGATAGATTTCCTTGCTTATGGATCTGAAGACTCAATATCATGAAAATGTATATGCTGCTTAAATTAATCTAAGATTCAATGCAATCCTTATCAAAATGGTAATGACATTCTTTACAGAATTAGCAAAAGCAATCCTAAAATTCATATGGAATCACAAAGGACCCAGAATAACCTGAACAAGAAAAATCAAACTGGAGGCATCACAATACCTGACTGTGACTATGGACTTGTAGTTCAGGCCACCGAAGGTTAGAGATGGGACTTGGGCACTCCCTTGCCTTGCATCCTCTGGTCTGCTTTAACACAAACCAGGAGGAAAAGAAAGCTAGGCATCAGAAGCAATGGGTGGCAGGCCTATTAATGGCTGATCTGTACAGTGATCTGCCCTCAAGGAGACCCAACATGCCAGTCCACTGCAGTGGCTTTCAATGTGGTAAGCCTGGGCTTCAGCAGAAGTCAGCTTGTGAAGAGCCCTGGCAGCTCTGCCAAGAGTTGGATCACTGGAGATGGATCTGCCCTGGAGTTGAAGGATGCCCAGGTCAGAGCCACAGATCTTATTGGCTCTAAGCTGAAAAGCCCTTCACTCAGCCCAACTTCCAAAGTGACCACCGCCGCTGAGGGTATGGTCAAGTAGGGTCAGCAACATTGCAGGCAGAACTGTAAATTTCTTGTTAGAGATGCCACTGCCTTTACCTGGCCAGCTCTCCTCCCAGGCCAGCCAAGTAATGAAAGTCAACAGAGTGCCTTCCCCTAGGAGGTTCACACCTCCCTTAGGATGTACCCCATGTGAAGAGATAGATAGGTCTGGGCCTCTTAACTTACAAGGCCTAAAGCCCACCAGATTATTATCAAGTCCCTTCTGTCAGGTTCTATTTGCCTCTCAATCAGAAAACTTAATTGTAGCTTAGACAGCACCTTTCTTAGCTCCTCTAATAATGACTCTGTGCTGTGTTCTAGACCATGTCTAGAGCACTTGGGCCTCATTCCTTTGTAATCATAACCTCTACTCTACCACCAATGGCTCTACTCCCAACCTGTGTGTACTGATGGTCCTCTTCCCCACTTAATGCTGTATGTTTGTTCAGACCTGGTTAATGCCACTCTTAGGATCATTGGTTACCATCCTCACCCTGTCTTTTATGACCTTGTCTAAATATGATCAGAGTCGGCGAACTTGGATGGCTTCCATAGCCTTGGCAACTCATGATGACAGCCTAGGGTGGTTACTGGTGCCATAAACTAGAGTGTCAATTTGTTGGGTCAACAACAGGAGTCACTGTGCACTTGCTCCTCATGTGGGATCTCTGTCCTTAATATGCTGTACATTGTGATTTAATGCTATAACTAGTACTCAAACAGTATGTTTCACTTTGTGTTTCTATGTGGGTGCAAACTGTTGAAATTTTACTTAATGTATACTAAATTGATCTTCTGTATATAAAGAGAATTGAAAATGAATCTTGATGTGAATTGAAGGGGAGAGGGAGTGGGAGAGGGGAGGGTTGTGGGTGGGAGGGGGAAGCCATTGTAATCCGTAAGCTGTACATTGAAAATTTATATTCAGGCCGGCGCCGCGGCTCACTAGGCTAATCCTCCGCCTTGCGGCGCTGGCACACCGGGTTCTAGTCCCGGTCGGGGCACCGATCCTGTCCCGGTTGCCCCTCTTTCAGGCCAGCTCTCTGCTGTGGCCAGGGAGTGCAGTGGAGGATGGCCCAAGTGCTTGGGCCCTGCACCCCAGGGGAGACCAGGATAAGCACCTGGCTCCTGCCATCGGATCAGCGCCGTGCGCCGGCCGCAGCGCGCCTACCGCGGCTGCCATTGGAGGGTGAACCAATGGCAAAAAGGAAGACCTTTCTCTCTGTCTCTCTCTCTCTCATTGTCCACTCTGCCTGTCAAAAATAAATAAATAAATAAATTTAAAAAAAAAGAAAATTTATATTCATTAAATAAAAGTTAAAAAAAAGAGTTGTATTTACAAATCACAGTGAATCTGTTGAAAACAATCAAAAATTAAAATAAAAATATTTTTAAAATACCAGTTTAAGCCTAAAGCAATTAAGTACAGCAATGTAATTATTTAGAGCTCAAAGAACTTTTTTTTAGAAAAAGGTTTTCTAAATAGTAGGTAGAAATCCATGTTTTATTGACCCATCTGTAATCCCATAATCTAAAATCAGTAGATGGAGGACTGAAGCCTGTGTTTCTCTCTCAGTTGGTAGAAGTGCTATTATGTTGGGCGTATGTAAAAGCTGTGGGAATTATTTTTAAAAGTGAGAAAAGAAGAAGAAAGCAAAGTTTTCAGGAGAGGAAAACTGCTCAGAAGTATAGGGCAATCTGGATTGTGGGGAGAGTGCCTTTCAGTTTTCAATCATTGCCTATTTTACAATCTGCATTATGTCAATATGTAAGTCTTATACTCAATATATAAACAATTCTTACTTTCAAGGAACTGCAATGTTGGGAGAGAGAATTAAATAAAAGTAAACCGAAGAGGAAAACTGAGGTCATGGTAAATATAAGTATTATTTGATGCTCTAAAATAGATTTTTAAATTTTAGAACACATTTATATATACACATGTGTGCATATATATATATATATCCTCCACATCCAGCTTCCCACTTTAACTTCTTACCTTGCTATAACATATCTGCCACTCAAGAATACTGATATATTCTGGGGTTGGCATTGTGGCCACCATTTGCAATGCTTGTATGCTTGTATCCCATATCGGTGACAGTTTGAGTCTTGATTGCTCAAATTCCAACCCTGCTTTCTGCTAATTCCCTTGGAAAGTCAATGTAAACTAGTCCAGCTACTTTTCCTCCTGCCATCTATGTAGGGGACCAGGATGGAGTTCCTTGCACTTGACTTTAGCCTGGCTTCTCCCTGGCTATTGCAGCCATTTGAGGAGTGAACCAGTAGATGGAAGGTCACTGTTTGTCTTCCCATTCTTTTTCTTTCTTTCTCTTCCTTTCAACTAAAAAACATCTTTCTAAAAATATTGATACATTTTACTGACTGCTGTCCAGAGTTCACTTAGATTTCCTTAGTTTTCTGTAATCTGTTTTTCAGTTCCAGGACCTCTTTCAGGACCATCACATTACTGTTAGTAGTTATATCTTCCTAGGTTCCT
Source organism: Lepus europaeus (assembly GCF_033115175.1). Lineage (NCBI taxonomy): Eukaryota > Metazoa > Chordata > Mammalia > Lagomorpha > Leporidae > Lepus > Lepus europaeus. Next base: position 94,313,551 of record NC_084830.1, read on the forward strand.
CTTAGGCAGTTTCTGAAAATATTCTTATTTTTGATGACCTTAACAATTTTGATTAAAACTGGTCAGATATTTTCAATGTGTTCCAGAATGAGGCTCTTTCTGATCTTTTTGTAGAATTAGACTAAGTTTATGTCAAAGAAAACAGAGGCGTCCTTTTCCTCATATCTAATCAAGAGTGCACACTATTACTAAGACTGACTATTGACATTGACCTTGATTAACGGGATGAAGCAATATTATCAGATTATTTATATTCTAACACCATGCCCCTTCTATCACCATTATTTTTTATGTACTGTATTCCTTGGAAGGAAGTCATTATGCAGAGCCTACACTTCAGGAGTCACAAGTTATAGCTCATTTCCATGAATATTGCTTATCTACATAAATTATTTGGGATTTATATGCACATACTAGTCCATTCTTCCTCATTTAATGACTTATTAAGTTAATAAACAGTGAGGGCTCATGAATATGTATTTTATACACTGGATTAAAATCCAACATTACTTAGTCCAAATGGTCCAAATGGTTCCAGGCTTGGCTATTGGGTTTCTTTGGACTGTCTCCTTTCCCCTCTTTCCACGATCCCATCAATGGTGTGTGTGTGTGTGTGTATGTGTGTGACACTATAAGATGTTTCAATCTCATCACATATATGTCCTGTACCAATGTTTGAATCAGCTATTTCTCTAAGAAGTCATGTTTTCCTTTTATGGAGCATGGTATTACAAAGCAAGATCTGTGAACTAGGTGTGTAACATGCTGACAGAGTGAGGAAATCTATGTTTATGAACCTGTATATATACATATATGTGTAAATGTTTCCATATGCAGTGAACTAAACATATACTAAGTTACATAGGTATTCTTACTGATATCTCCCACTTTCGTCCATTACCATATAGACCATTTCAACTTCTCCTCCCATCCATGGTTTATTTGTAACCTCCAACTTCAACAGTTAGAAAACTGACAATACCATTCACTATCTTTCACTTAATAATTCAATTCCAGTATACATATATAGTGGTTCCATATTTTTTACACATACTCCATAGAAAACAACTTTATCAGTTTGAGTATGGTACTTATGTAGAATTAATTTGCTTTTATTTCCGTAGATTCCATTCCCTTCCAAAGTAAGTCAGGGCCTTATTTGTCCATATTTTAGATTAAGGTGGCATATTTTCTTTCTGTTCTGAGGCCTCTGGACTCTTAAGATTATTTTAATTTAATTTATTTAGAAAACGTTTTTAAGCTACCTCTTATTCTTGGAGTCACAGGGTATAAAAGACTGCATGTCGTCACCATTGTCTCTCAGTATTATTGAAGGGAAAATAAACAGATGTTTATAATATTGCTGATTTTTACTGAGTTTGCCATAGGCTGAGAAGAGCACAGTGAGAAATGGCTTCTAATATTTTGCCATTCCAGAGTGGAATTCAAGTGTCCGCAGATGCCAGGGAGGCAAACGGGCAAAGGAACAGAGTTGGAAATGGTGGCAAAAGGGAAAATGCACAGATTTAGATTAGTCAGACTTTGTGTGGGTATTTTTTTCAGAAAAAGCCACATATATGAATTTTTGAGACCTTCCTTTCTTATTAAAAAAGTTTTAATTTTGGTAAAATCTTTCTAGTGTAAAATTCAGCATCTTAACAATTTTTAAATGTGCTGTTCAGTGGTGTTCAGAAACCTCAAATTGTTATATATTTAATCACCACAACTTTTTCATTTCAACATCTGAAACCATATTCCTTATTCGATAGACTGCCACTATCCTGTTCAACTGGAAACAACATTTTGCTTTCTGTTTCTATGAATCTTGCTACTCTAGATAACTCACACAAATTAAATCATGCAAGATTTATCTTTTTTTTTTTTTCTCGCTGGCTTCCTTCAGTTAGCATAATGTCTTAATTAAAGTATTTCTCCCTTTTTAGACTGAATAATGTACCATTGAATGCATTGACCATATTTAGTTTATCCATTCATCCATTGATGAACATTCTGGTTACTTTTATGTATTGGCTACTATGAATAATGCTACTATCAACATGAAGGTAAAAATACCTCTGTGAGGCTGATTTTAAGTTTTTTTGAACAATACTTATAAGTGGGATTATTGGATCATAAAGTAATTCTATTTTTAATCGCTGGAGATAATTCCCATAGCAACTGCACCTTTCTACATTCTCACCAAGTGCAAAGGCATTCCAGCTTGTTCACACCACCAACAACACTTGGTCACTGTTCTTATGCATTTCTGTTTTTTGATAGGTGTGTTTCTAGTGATTGTGAGGTAATATCTCTTTGTAGTTGAAATTTTTTGTAATGATTAGTAATGTTGAGAAGTTTTTCATATGCTTGTTGATCATTTGCGTATCTTTATTGGGGAAATGTCTACTCAAGTCACTTGCACATTTTAAAAATTTTGTTAACTTTTTTATTGTTGAATTATAGAAATTTTTACACATTTTGAATATTAATCCATTGAGAGGTATATATTTTTGAAGTATTTTATCCCATTGAATAAGTTGCCTTTTTACACAATTCATCTGATACACAGTAGTCTTTAATTCTGATGAAGTATAATTTATTTTATGTCTTGTTGTCTATGCCTTGGAGTCATACCCAGAAAATCCATCTCAGATCTATTTTATAAAGATTTTCCCTAATTTCTTCTAGGAGTTTAATTTTTTAGGTCCTACATTATGTTTCCAATGCACTTTCAGTCAACTTTTTAAAATGATGTTAGGACTGGTCCAACTTTACTCTTTCACATGTGGATATCCAGTATTGATAATATAATTTTTTTAAAAAAATACACTTTCTCCACTTAGTGACATAAGAAATACTACCAAAAATTAGTTGCTCATATAATCAATGATTTATTTTTGGGATCTCTTTTATCTTCAGTCAATCTTATATAATAAATCTACATTTTAATGCCGGTAGTATAACATTTTGACTATAGACTTATAATAAGTTTTGAAATCAGAAAGCGTGATACTTTTAGATTTTTTTCTTTTTCAAAACTGTTTTGGCTACTTGGGGTCACATGAAATTCCACACAAATTTTAGGATGATTTTTTCTATTTCTCCAAGAAACACCATTGGGATTATTGATAGAGACAACACACAAAACTGTACATTATATTGAGTAGTATTGTTATTTTAACAAAATGAAATCTTCTAGTCCATGAACATAGGATTTTATTTATCATTTGTGACTTCTTTCATTTATTTCATCAATTTTTGGAGATTTCTGTGTACAATCCTTGCATTACATTGATTAAGTTCATTTCAAAATTTTTAGTATGCTATTAAAAATGGAATGGTTTTCTGAATTTCTATTATCTGAAATTTGGTCATTGTTACTATACAGAAATTCAAATGAAGATTTTTGGTGTTAACCTTGTGTCTGAGAACTTTGCTGAAAGTGTTTTAGTTCTAACAATTTTTCCATAGAATCTTTAGGAATTTGTATATATAAGTTTGTACAGTATTGGGATAATTTTCTTTCTTCCTTTCCAATTTGTATATTTTCTTTCTTGCCTAATTGTTCTAGGTAAAACTTCTGGAACTACGATAACGAGAAGTGAAGAAGAACAAGTATACTTTTCTTATTCTTGATCATAGAAGACAAACTTTCTTCCACAATTCTGTATAAAGGTTTCAGATTTTATTCCATGATATTTATTATTTTGAAGTGTAGTTGAAATGGTTTCCTCCCATATCTGGCTGTGTCTTTATCATGTGAAGGTTGAATTTGTCAAGTGATTTTTAAACATCACTTCATATTATCATTCATATTTTATTGCTGAATAGTATTTCATTTTAGGAAAGTGCTGCATTCTGTCTGTTCAGTAATATGGAGAAAAACACATTGATTTTTTCCAGTTTTTGGTGATTATAAATAAAACTGATACGAACATTGATGTACACGGTTTTCTTGGAATTTTATTTTCATTTCTCTTGGAAAAAAGCTTGGGTATATATACTCCGTTATATTAGGTGATATTTAGCTGTGTAGCAAGCCTGTTAAACTGTTTCCAAAGTGTCTGTGCCATTGTTATACTTTCATCTATCTCAGTTAATAAGACTCTGGAAAAACTTTAGGAAGATAGCATTGGTGACATAATCTGGCTGCTGTGTCATGTGGATCGTGATGCGTGATGAGCATGTGATGGAGCTTGGAGGGCAGTTAGCAGACTGTGTTGGTCCAGGCAGAAGGGAGCAGTGGCATGAATGAGGTGTGGTTATTCACAAGAGGAATAGATCACCTGAGAGGAATAGTTCTAAAGCTGAGAAGTGTGATAAAAAGAAAAGCATCCAGGCTGTCTCTTGCCTTTTAGACTTAATAACTTAATTGTGTTATTTATAGAGATTAGCAAAGCAATAAAGTTTTGGAAATTCCCCCTCATTTTGATATTAGTTAATTGACATTTCAATTTGGCTGTATTAAGCTTAAAAGGTGAGTGAAATACGTGGAATTACCACATTGGAGCTTGATATAATTAAATCTATTGGTCTAAATTTCTCTACATACTTATATACCTACATACGCAAATATACATGACTAAGTAATGATATAAAAACTAAGATAAGTTTTGTTATTCAAATATGCACTTTTCTCAAAGAATGCCAAAGAAAAATCTTGTTTTCTATGATTCAAAGAAAAGTACTATAATCTTTATATGTTTTGATTTTATCCAATATCAAATCTTTATCTCTTCTTGAATACCACATTTAGTAGGGAAATGAATGGATATCTTTTTTCACTCACAATGGAGCACCTTAGACTTTAAAATTGTGGCAATTATTTGTCATCACATGGAAAACAATCACTGAATAGGATAGACAAATCACTAGGGGAAAATGATACATTAAAACCCAACTTCTACTTAGTTTGTATTTTATTTTATTAAATTTTAATTGATTGATTTTTCAATTCATTTGAAAGGTGGAGAGAGACAGAGGGGGGACAGGAGAGAGAGAGAAGAAAGGGAGAGAAAGATATCTACCAGCCTCCAGTTCATCCTTTAAATGCACATAAAGGCTTATAGGAACCTACAGAAGCCAGGACCCTGAAACGCCATTCATGTAAGTGGCAGAGAACCAAATACTTGATCCCTCACCTGCTGCCTCCCAGGATGTGCTGGACTGGATGTAGAGATGAACCAGGATCTCTAATAAAGGAAGCCAGCTTTCAGGGCCGTGATTTAATTGCTGTGCCACAATTTGCCCTTCAACCTAGCTTTCAGTAATTCATCTCTTAACTCTACTTCTTGCTACAAATTATTTTGAATAATACTTTTATTTTAGTGTATATGTGCAGTACCTAGTAATGTAGTGTTTACAGATAAGGGGAAATATTTTTTAACTGTGACAATTACCTTTTGAAATCATTCTGAAGAGAATCCTCTGTTGAAAAAGATAAAATGCTTATTTTGCTTTCTTCTATCATTTTGGGTAGTCAAATTTTTTAAAACATGTATTTATTGAGATATGTGGAAAATAATATTTTGAGTTCGTTAGCCATAAACTTTGGAATCAGAACTGTGTTTCACTGAATTCTGCCAAAACTCTAGTTTTACTCAAAACTTGGGCCAATTACCCCCATGTCTTTCAGTCTTACTTTTCTTAAATGTAGAAATGCAGTATTAACTCACCAAAAATATGATGAAATGAATACGTTAATTAGGTAGATTTGTACATTCTACAATATATAAGTATTTCTTTAAAAAACAAAAAACAATAACCAGGGTTGGGCCAGGCTGAAGCCAGTAGCCAGGAACACTATCTGGATCTCCCACATGGATGGCAGAGACTCAAGCACTTGGGCTATCTTCTGCTGCCTTCTCAGGAACATTAGCAGGGAGCTGGATTGGAAGTAGAGCAGCAAGGACTTGAACCAGCACTCTGATATATTTTGTCAATATTACAAGGGGTAGCTTAACTCACAGTGCCACAAAAGTTCCTATATATATATATATATATATATATATATATATTGCAAAGCAATATGTTCTGCATAATAAATATATGCTATGTTTTGTCCTTAAAAGAAAAGGTAAGTAAGATAGCAATAACTTTTATAAAATTGAGGTAATAGCACACCCTAATATGTTTCTTGGTAAATGTGACCATTTTTATACCTCTGAATAACTCATCATTATAAAATAAGTAAATATTATAATAGCTCATTCACTTTAATTTCTTTCTTTTTTCAAATATTACACAAGTACCTAAAAAACTCATAGTTTGATTTGACTCAAAAATGCCATGGCTGAGAAAGAATTTTTAAGATCAGTAGAACTCACAATAACTACAGAAAAAAACTTGATTATTTCATAAATAAATTTAACCAAGAATGTGAAGGATCTTTACAAAGAAAATTACAAAATATTAAAGAAAGAAATAAAAGCAGACACAGAAAATGGAAAAATACTCCATGTTTGTGGATTGGAAGAGTTAATACATCAAAATGTCCACACTACCAAAAGCAATTTGCAGATTCAATGTGATCTTAATCAAAAATACCAATGACATTCTCAGATCTTGAAAAAACAATGCTAAAATTCATATGGAAACACAAGAGACCCTGAATAGCTAAATAAACTTAAACAATAAAACAAAGCTGAAGGCATCACAATATCAAACTTCAGGACATGCTACAGGGCAGTTATAATCAAAACAGCTTGGCAATAGCATAGAAATAGATGTGTAGACCAACGGAACAGAATAGACACCCCAGAAATTAACCCATGCAATTATAACCAACCAATCTGCCATGAGTGATCTGAAATCAATCCCTGGAGAAAGGTCAGTCTCATCAACAAATGGTGCCAGGAAAATTGGGTCTACACATGCAGAAATATGAAACAAGACCCTTACCTTCCACATTATACAAAATCTACTCAAAATGGATCAAGGACCAAAATCTATGGCCAGAGACCATCAAATTATTAGAGAACATTGGAAAAACTCTGCAAGATATTGACATAGGCAAAGACTTCTTGGAAATACCCCAGAAGCAAAGGCAATAAACATAAAAATAGAGAAAAACGGGATTGTATCAAGCTAAGCCATTTCTGAACTGCAAAGGAAACACTAAAAAAAGTGAAGAGGCAACTAACAGAATAGGAGAAAATATTTGCAAACTATGAAACTGATAAAGGATTAATATCCAAGATCTATAAACAGCTCAAGAAATTCAATAACAAAGCAAACAATTCAGTTAAGAAATGTGCAAAGGGAGTGGACAGGCAAGTTTCAAAGGATTAAATACAAATGGACAACAGACACATGAAAAAATGCTCAGGATCACTAGCTGTCAGGGAAATGCAGATCAAAACCACAATGAGGTTTCAATTCACCCCAGTCAGAATGGAAATCCTCTAAAAATAAATAAATAAATGCTGATGAGGATATGGGGGGAAAAGGTACTTTAATCCACTGCTGTGGAGATGTAAACTAGAAACTAGTAAAACCTTTATAGAAGACAGTATGGATATTCCTCAGAGATCTGAAAATATATCAAGCATAGGACCCAGTCATCCCACTCTTGGGAATTTATTCAAGCAAAATAAAATCATCATATGAAAGAATTATTTGTACCCCATGTTTATTGTAGCTCAATTCACAATAGCTCAGATATGAAATGAGCCCAAATGTCCATTTACTGATGAAAGAATAAACAAAATGTGGTGTATATACACTATGGACTACTACTCAGCCATAAAAAGAATGAAATCCTGTTTTGTTTTGTTTTTTGCAACAGAATGTATACAATTGGAAATCATCGTACTTAATGAAATAAGTTCACCTCAAAAAGACAAATATCATATGTTTTCTATGATATATGGCAGTTAGTATAGAACACCAAAAATGTATAGGAATTAAATGATCGTTTAGGGATATGATTGTCATTTTTAATCCTTGTTTCTACTTTCATGAGCCAAAGATAACGATATAGATAGAAATAACACATAAAGGGCTCCTATCGATTGCTTCAGTATCCAAACACCCAAAATGGCTGTGACTGGGCTGGGGCCAAAGCTAGAAGTTGGGAACTCAATCCAGGTCTCCCACATGGATGCGAAGAACTCAATTGCTTGAGCTTTCACTGCTACCGCTTTTGGTTTGCGTTGGCAGGATTTGTGATTTTGAGCCAGAGCCAGAAATCAAACCCAGCTACTCTGATAATGGAACACAAGTATCTTAACTACACACTTACTCTCTCACTAATTTTGGAGTAGTTTTTAATGATATGGGTACACTACAGTTTATTCCTTGATTTTCAATAAACTATATATAAATTATTTCTAGGTTGGAGCTATTAAAACAGCACTGTTATGAACATTTATTTCCAAATTGTGGTATGAATATACATTATTATTCAGATGCATCTCCAGAAATCTATGTTGTGAGAAAAAAAAGCGAAACTCAAAGCTACTGTTGAGTAGAGCACAAAAGTTAGCACAGGACTGTGGCTTTGAACTCAGCATTGGACTATTAAAATACATCACTTGGCATACCCTAATGAATTTGTCCTCAGGCCAATGCCTCCAGATGTAGGTTCTCCAACTGCCCAAGGTGCCAACTGGAGACAGATTTTTCCAGTCAATTAGATGTATCCCTTAGATGTATCCTTCACAGAAGATTTGTTCTTAGTTGTTTTAGTCTCAGGCAGTCAGTCCACCTTAGCAGCAGGCAGCCCATAGCAGTGAAGGTCTTGGTCCTGTTCCTGTGTTTCTTGAGACTTAAAAAGTTGTGGTCTCTGAGTATGGTCTAGCATGTGCCATTGGTACCCAAAGCAAAGCCCATCCTGTTTCTCATCAACCCAGACACCACAACACAGAATGAGTAATTGTCTACCTGTGGAGAAAAACAGGAGACATTTCAGAAGAACCTGAGGCCACTTCCTGTACTGTTAGGGACCAGAGTCAGGTGGAATCCCATGTATCATGGAGCTGGCATCTTGGTCTACCCTTGCCTTAGGAAGTGGACCTCCATAATATAAATTCGTCTTTAGACAGTCCTCCAGTTCATTCTGAGCAAAGCAACAACTGCAGATATGGGACAAATCTGACGTGGAGACCTGACAGTGCTGGGGCAATGACAAAATACCAACAGTAGACATAGTGCTGGAACAGTGGAAATATCCATAACTCAGAGAAACTAAGCAGACTGCTTAGAATTTCTGGAAGGCAAGTACACTAAAAGGCAGATTACAAATACCAGAAAAAAATTCTTATCCTTAAATGTGTGGACAAATTCACAAATTAGCAAGCCTCAAGGGGACTAGCACTGTGCAGCAGAGGTTAAGTCATTGCTTGTGACAGTGTCATACCATATCAGTGTCAATTTGAGCCCTGGCTGCTACATTTCGGATCCATTTCCCTGATAATGTGCCTGGCAAAGCAATGGAGTTCCAGGTTCCTGGCTATTTGTGGAGTGAACCAGCGTATGGAAGATCTTTTTCTCTGTGTCTCTCCCTCTCTCCCTATCACTCTGAAATTCAAATAAATAAAAAATAGAACTTTAAAAACATAAAAAAGCATGAGGAACTTTTTGGGAACCTTGATGTCATCGAATAAATAAAATAATTTGTCAGAAATTGATGCAGAATTCAAACGATCTATTTTAGGGAAATTCGACTTGCATCAGGAAAACAGAAACAATTCAATACTCTAACAAAGACACAAACAAAAAATTGGGAGAAGTTTTTAAAATATCAAACAGAAATCGTTGAGCTAAAAATATGATACATAATTGTTCTAAAGAAATCTTTTAGAAGGTATTAATAGCTGAATAGATCAAACAGAAAATATGTTAGCTTGGATGCAGGTTATTGAAAAATACATAAATAGAAAACAACAATGAATAAAGCATATAGAAACTTTCAGATAGCATTACAAAACCAAATATCTGAATTCAAGAGAACTTGAGGCTGGCGCTGCGGCTCACTAGGCTAATCCTCCACCTGCAGCGTCGGCACCCCGGGTTCTAGTCCCGGTTGGGGCGCCGGATTCTGTTCCAGTTACTCCTCTTCCAGTCCAGCTCTCTCCTGTGGCCTGAGAAGGCAGTGGAAGATGGCCCAAGTGCTTGGGCCCTACACCCGTATGGGAGACCAGGAGGAAGCACCTGGCTCCTGGCTTCCAATTGGCGCAGCACTCTGGCTGTAGCTGCCATTTGGAGAGTGAACCAATGGAAGGAAGACCTTTCTCTCTCTCTCTCTCTCTCTCTCTCTCTCTCTCTGTGTGTGTGTGTGTGTGTGTAAAACTCTGCCTGTCAAAAATTAAATAAAATAAAAAGAAGAGAGAGAACTTTAAAAGGCCAAAGAGATAAAAAAAAAAAAAAAAGAAACACAGAAAATGTCCCAAACCTAGAAAAGGGCACCCAAAATTCAGAGCCCACCAGTCAGAATGAAAAACAAGTCTATTGTAATATTTGTTATAATCAAGCTATCCAAGGTTAAAAAGTCTATTCCCAGAGTTTCAAGACAAAAGAAACAAACAGTACATGAAATTTTCCCAAGTCACCTGACTATAGACTTCTTGACAGAAACCACACAGAGGAGGAGAGAGTTACGGTGAGACTTTCACATTATCAGAGAAGGGAAAACTGCCATTCAAGAATATTACACACACACACACACACACAAAAGAATACTACACAAGGGGCTGGTGCTTTAGTGCAGCAGGTTAAAGCCCCGGCCTGAAGCGCTGGCATCCCATATGGGCTCCGGTTCTAGTCCCAGCTGCTCCTCTTCTGATCAGCTCTGTGCTATGGCCTGGGATAGCAGTAGAAGATGGCCCAAGTCCTTGAGTCCCTGCACCCATATGGGAGACCTGGAAGAAGCCCCTGGCTCCTGGCTTAGCATCAGCGCAGCTCTGGACATTGTGGCCATCTGGGGAGTGAATCAGCACATAGAAGACCTCTATCTCTGTCTCTACCTCTCTCTGTAACTCTGTCTTTCAAATAAATAAAAGAAATCTTAAAGAAAATACTGCACAAACACAGCCATAAGATACACTAGAGGCAATTATTCAGACTGAAAGGAAGAGATACTGATAAGCAGAAAGAATATGTCAATAGGTAGAAGGCTCTCTAAATAGAGACTACAAGTAAACTTACATATGTACAGACAATTGATCTTTGATAATATGCTACGATTATTAATTTTTTTAAAAAAAGATACTGCATTTTCAGTAAATGGTGCTGGGAATATTGGTTATTCATATGTAAAAGTATGAAACTCTACCACCATCCTTCACTATGTACAAAAATTAAATGAAAATGTGTTAAATACCAAAATGTAGATTCTGAAACTGTGAAGGTAGCAGAAAGTAACTTAGAGGAAAATGCTTTGTAACACTGGAAACATATTTTATGGATAAGACTCCTAAAGCATAGGAAACAAAAGCCAAAATAAATACTTGGGGTTTTATCAAACTAAAAATATTCTTTACAGTAAAAGGAAACACCCTACAGAAAAAGTAACCTACAGAATAGGAAAAAGTATTTCAGGCTATACATGTGACAAGGACTTAATATCCAGAATTTTAAAAGGGGCCGGCGCCACAGCTCAATAGGCTAATCCTCTGCCTGCGGTGCCGGCACACCGGGTTCTAGTCCTGGTCGGGGCACCGGATTCTGTCCTGGTTGCCCCTCTTCCAGTCCAGCTCTCTGCTGTGGCCCAGGAGTGCAGTGGAGGATGGCCCAAGTCCTTGGACCTGCACCCGCATGGGAGACCAGGAGAAGCACCTGGCTCCTGGCTTCAGATCCTGGTGTGCCGGCCGCAGCGCACCGGCAGCAGTGGCCATTGGAGGGTGAACCAACGGTAAAAGAACACCTTTCTCTCTGTCTCTCTCTCTCTCACTGTCCACTCTGCCAGAAAAAAAAAAAAAAAAAAAAAAAAAAAAAAAAAAAAAAAAAAAAAAAAAACTATGTTCCATAGGCACAAATAATTTAATTTTCAAAAATTCAGCAGTGGATCTGAATAAACATTATTCCAAGGAAGACATACAAACAGTCAAGAGGCATATGACAAAATGCCCAACATCATTAATCATCAGGGCAATGCAAATAAATAAATAAATATGAATACACAACAAGACTTTATTTCCCTCCAGTTAAGACGACTATTATCAGGGCCAGTGTTGTAGCACAGTGGATTAAACTGCCACCTGCAATGATGGTATTCCATGGGCATTGGACAGAGTTCCAGCTCCCCCACTTCCAACCCAGTTCTCTGCTTATGCACCTGGGAAAACAGCAGACAATAGTCAAAGTCCCTGGGCCCATGTACCTATGTGGGAGACTCCATATGCAGTTCCAGGCTCCTGGCTTTGACCTGGCTCACCCTGGCCATTAGGGTCATTTGGGGAATGAAGCAGAAGATGGAAGATTTCTCTCTGTCTCTCTTTATCTTTCCACCTCTTTATGTAACTCTGCCTTTCAAATAATAAATAAATCTCCAACAACAAAAAAAAAAAACAAACAAAAAATAGTATTATCAAAAAGACAAGAATATGCTAAGAGCTGGTAAGAATGTGCAGAAAAGGAAATGCTTGTATGCTCTTGATGGGAATATAAGTTACTACAATCATTATGGAAAATAGTATGGAGACTCCTCAATAAACTAAAGACACGACTACCAAATAATCTAGTAATCCAATTCCTGGGTAAGTTTACAAAATAAATAAAATCAGTCTATCAAAACTACATCTGTACTCCCAGACTTACTGTGGCACTATTCACAATAACCAAGTAATGTGCACAATGTAAATGTCCATCAACTGGTGAATAAGGAAAATGTGAAAAAATGTGATGCATATACACAATAGTACACTAATCACTCATGAAAAGGATGAAATCCTATCATTCGTGACAACATGAGGGTACATAGGCTAAGTAAACAAAGCAAGAGAGACAAGTACTATGTGGTCTTATTCATATGTGGAACTTAAGAAAAATGCCACATAAAAGTTTAGAGTGAAGCAGTGGCTATTAGAGACTGGAGAGTAGGAAGAGGAAACGATGTGGAAAAGTTGATTGATTGGTATCATGTTATGAGAAAGAAGCTCTGCTGTTCTGTTGAACATTAGTCTTCATAGATAGACAGATGAAAATTTTCTTTTTTTTCACTAAAAAAGAATAAATATTTAAGAAAACAATGTTAACCCTGTACTGAACACTGCAGAATGTATACATTTGTCATGACATCGTAACTCCATAAAAATGTACAATTTTTCCTTTATCATTTAAAAACAAAATTTTAACACTTAAAAGTAAGTATACAAATTAAAAGAGATGGTCAAGAGGATATAAAATATCTAAATCTAAATTCTACAAGAAACTAATTTTAAGTGAAGACATCAATAGGTTTAAAGTAAAGAGATGGAGAACAATTTGCTAACCTTAATTAAAGATAGTTAGGTAACATGTAGCAAAGAAGACTTCAGAACCAGACAAATCATTAGGATTAGACAGGGGGATCAAATAATGATTGAGTGTAGAATTAAATAAGGACAAGTTGTAGAAGTTTTCAGAAGGAATAGCAATACTAAACAACCTAGCAGCACAATGTTAAAATATGTGCAATAAATGATTACGTAATTGAAAGGAGAATTAGATATATCAATTAAATTATTATTATTGTAGACTTAAACAGTGGTCTTTCAAAAACTGATGATTCAAGTAGGCAGCAACTCAGTAAGGATTATTCAACTGACTTGCACTACCATTAAGATCGATATAAGAAATTCTTATAGAACATTCCATCTACAGATTGCAGAATATGTAGACTTCCACAGGCCAGGTGGACCTTTTGCAAAGACAAACCACATTCTATGCCAGAAAATAAAATTTAAACATGTAAAAGAAGAGTAATCATATAACATATGTTCTAACACAACTAGGAATTTAAAAAAAAATATTAGGAGATTAATTGCCTTCCACATAACATAATGAGTCAGAGAATATCTTGAAGAGAAAGTTAAAATATTCTGAACTAAATAAAAATGAGAGTACAATTTATAATCGGTGGAATCCAGAGAAGAGAATGCTTCAAAAGAAATTAATAGGTCTAAATGCTTGTACTTAAAAAAGGGTTCAAATCAATGACCAACATTCACAGAATAGGGAATTAGAGAAAGCAGAATAATAAAAGCCTAAAGCAAAAAGAAAAACCATTAAAAGTGTAGAGAAAATCAATGAAATGGAAAGCAAACAAACAAAAACAACAGAGACACATCTGTGAAACTCAGTTCTTAACCTTTGAAAAGATCAATGAAACTGATAAACTGCTAGGAGACTAACCAAAAAATAAAGAGAACATAGAAATTACCAGTTTCAGAGATGAAAGAGAGGTCATTCCTATTGATCCCATGAATAAAATAGGTTAATAAAGGAATATTGTGAACAAATTCATGCCCACAATTTTGATAACTTATATGGGTCAATTCCCCAAAACTCACATGAGGAATATATAATATGAAACAGTTTATAAATAAACTTAATCAATATATTTGATGAATAAATAATGTTAGTTCTCCACTTCTCCAGTTTTGTCTAGAAAATGGAAAAGAGACAATTTATAATTCATCTTATCATGATAGTATTCATCTAACTCTCAAAAACATTTTTAGAAAGTATTATTACAGAAAAAGTATTAAGATCAATATTTCTCATGAACATACCTACAATATTCCTCAACAAAATATTCATTAGAAAATCAAATTCACAAATTGAAAAGGGAATTATGTATCATTCCCAATGGGATTTATTCCAAGTAAGCAAGGATGGCTCAACATTGTAATCTACCATATCCAAAAGCAAATAATCAATACAGAAAAAAGGATTTGAAAGAATCTAACATGCATCTGTGTTTAAAACAGTACACAAGGGGCAGGTGTTGTGGCATTAGACATAAAAAGTTGCTGCCTGAGAGGCTGCCATCTCATATGGGGGCCAGTTCATAACCTGGCTGCTGTGCTTCCCATTAAGCTCCCTGCTAATGTGCCTGGGAAAAGCAGCAGAGGGCTGCCCATGTTCTTGGGTCCCAACAGCTATGTGGGAGATCCAGATGAAGCTCCTGGCTCCTGACTTCAGCCTGGCTCAGCCCTGGCTATTGTGACCATCTTGGGGTGAACCAGCAGATGGAAATTATTCTCTCTCTCTATCTCTCCTTCCCTCTTTCTCTCTGTCTCTCTTTCTCTCTCTGCAACTCTGACATTCAAATAAAGAAATAAATCTTTAAAAAAAAAACTATCCACAGGCCGGCGCTGCGGCTCACTAGACTAATCCTCCGCCTTGCAGCGCCAGCACACCGGGTTCTAGTCCCGCTCAGGGCACCGATCCTGTCCCGGTTGCCCCTCTTCCAGGCCAGCTCTCTGCTGTGGCCAGGGAGTGCAGTGGAGGATGGCCCAAGTCCTTGGGCCCTGCACCCCATGGGAGACCAGGAGAAGCACCTGGCTCCTGCCATAGGATCGGCGCGGTGCGCCGGCTGCAGCGCGCCTATCGCGGCGGCCATTGGAGGGTGAACCAACGGCAAAGGAAGACCTTTCTCTCTGTCTCTCTCTCACTGTCCACTCTGCCTGAAAAAAAAAAAAAAAAAAACCTATCCACAAACTAATAATAAGGGAGAACTTTTCAATTTCTGAACTAAATAAAAATGAGAGTACAATTTATAATCGGTGGAATCCAGAGAAGAGAATGCTTCAAGAAAAATTAATATGTCTAAATGCTTGTACTTATAAAAGGGTTCAAAGCAAAGACCAGCATTCACAGAATAGGGAATTAGAGAAAGCAGAATAATAAAAACCTAAAGCTTTTGATTAAAAAAAAATAAAAACCTTAAAAATGCTGCTTCTAATTCCATAACTAATGGCAAGAAATTGGAAATCTTTCCACTTGTACCAGACACAAGGCATGGATATCACCTCTCATTAATGCTTATTTAAAGTAACTTGGAAGTCCTAACAAGGGCAATAAGACAAGAAAAAGACATGTTATATAGATTGGCAAGAAGTAGGGAGGTCATCTTTATTCACAGATGACATAATTATTTATGGAAAAAATCCTGAAGAATCTATCAAAAACAAAACAACATTCTAGAATTAATAAAGAGGTATAGCAATATAGCTGGGTAGACTTCTAATACACAGAAGTTAGGTTTTTTTGCTACTGCTCAACAATGAAAACTGGTGCTGGAATTATGGTAGGCTTAAACAGCCATCTGTGAGGCTGGCATCCTGACGTCCCAGATTGGTGTTCTTGTACAAGACCCAGCTGCTAATTCTGATCTAGCTTCCTGGTAATGTGCCTAGGAAGGTTGTGGAAGTTGGCCATAGTGCTTGGGCCCCTGGTACCCATGTGAGAGACCGGATGGAATTCCAGCCTTTTAACTTCAACCTGGCCTAAACCTGGGTGTTGAAGTCATTTTGGGAGTGAACCAGTTGATAAAAGTGTTTCTCTCTCTCTCCCCCTCTCCCTCTCCCTCTCCCTGTCACTCTGCCTTTCAAATAAACATATAGGCTGAAGTCAGGATCCAGAAACAACATCCTGGTCTCCAGTGTTGGTGGCAGGGTACACATATTTGGACTATCTTCTGCCTTCCTAGGTGCATTACCAGGGATCTGGAAGTATAGCAGCCTGGACTTGAACCAAGAATCAGTTAGAATGCCAAACATTGCAGGCAGTGGCTTAACTCCCTGCATCAGAATTCTGGCCGTCATATATATATATATATATATATATATATATATATATATATATATTATTTTTAAGTGACAGAGAATTCTACTGAAAGATCTACCAATATTTCAAACTGGAAACATTTGAAAACAGGCAGCATTGAATTATAACCCAAAATATAAAGTAAGTATCCATAGTCCAGACCAGTCTATGAAAATTAAAAAGTAAATTGAAGTAAGTATATAAATCCATAGAACAGAATTCCAAATAACATGTGTAGAGCACCTGTTCACATGAGACTAAAGAAGCCTTCTCCACTGCTTCAATTTGTGCTGTGCAGAGTGACCTCAGAGGACTCCTTCCAAAGAATACAGTAAGCAAAGATATATTTATAGTGGAGAACTCTGGCAAACTCTTCCTCAGAAAGTGATTGAAGTTACAGTGGGGATAATATTTCCCTTGGTATGATGTGATAATATTGGCATTTTATATCTGTGGTATTTTTCTTTTCTTTTCTTTTCTTTTTTTTTTTTAATTTTTGACAGGCAGAGTGGATAGTGAGAGAGAGAGACAGAGAGAAAGGTCTTCCTTTTTGCCGTTGGTTCACCCTCCAATGGCCGCTGCGGACAGCGCATCTCGCTGATCCAAAGCCAGGAGCCAGGTGCTTCTCCTGGTCTCCCATATGGGTGCAGGGCCCAAGCACTTGGTCCATCCTCCACTGCCTTCCCGGGCCATAGCAGAGAGCTGGCCTGGAAGAGGAGCAACTGGGATAGAATCCGGCACCCCGACCGGGACTAGAACCCGGTGTGCCTGTGCCACAAGGAGGAGGATTAGCCTGTTAAGCCATGGCGCCGGCCCGGTATTTTTCTAATTAACACACAATCTAATTAAAAAAATCAGCTGAAGCACATCCCACAAAATACCTGACTAATACGATCCAAAACTCTGACGATCATTAAACACAACAAAAGTCTGAGAAACTGCCACAGCCAAGAAGAGCCCGTGGAGGCATTCTACTCAACACAATGCATATTCCTGGTAGGATCCTGGAAAAGCAGGAAAAAGCATCAGGCAAACTAAGGAAATGTAACTAATATGCAGATATTTTTCAGTGTGTCAACATCGATGCCATAATCATGTGATATGTTAGTAACTGGGAGAAGTAAGTGTGAGGCATATTAGTACACAGTGTTAGCTTTACAATTTCTATCTAGAATTTTCTAACATAATAACAAAATATTATTTAAAAATAAAACATAAAAAAACAAAGCTTGAGGACTGACATGTTTCAATTTCAAGATATAATTCAAAGTCTAAAAATAGTATATGTGATAATGATATGTTTTTATGCAAATACATTGATAGAATACAATTAAGGAAATAGACATAGACTCTTACATTTAGAGTCATTCTCTTTCAACCAATGTCTCAAGGCAGCTGACTGGAAAAATTAGTCTTCTCAGCCACTGGTTCTGGGTAAATTAAATACTCTCCTTACCATACACAATCAATCATAGACATGAACAAAAGTGTTAAAACCATGAACTCCTTAGAATAAACCATAGCAGTAATGCTTTATCGTCTTAATTTAGAGAAATATCTGTTAGCTCTGACATCAAAAGCACCAGTGATATTAAACTTTAAAATATCAATAAATTGCACGTTATCACTGTCAAAAACTAAGTTCCATAGCATATTATTGATGAAAGCAAAAACAAAGTTAAGATATTTATAAACCATATTTCTGGTAAAAAGAAAGAAGATAGGAAGGAAGAATGAAAGAAGGGAGAGAGGGAGGGGGGAAGGAAGGGAAGAAGAAAAAGAAGAAGGAAGGAAGGAAGGAAGGAAGGAAGGAAGGAAGGAAGGAAAGGAAGGAAGGAAGGAAGGAAAGGAAGGAAGGAAGGAAGGAAGGAAGGAAGGAAGGAAGAAAGGAAGGGAGGGAGGGAGGGAGGGAGAAAGAGAGAGAGAGGAAGGTAGGGAGGAAGAGAGGGAGGAAAGAAACAGGAGACAGGAAAGTAAGTATCATTATATTGTTAGAAATGTATCTATGAACTGCATTGAATCAGTTATCTTTGTATTAATATCACATCAACACAAGAATTGATGAGAGCTGTGTTGTAATCATCACACATTTACTGCAATCCTTAGAATCTAATGTATTAATAAATTCCTTAAAAACTGTGCCAGACACGGGATGAACTTAGCTGCCACTGTTCTCTTCAAAGAAAGATAAAGACAGGGAACCATTCTGCGTGAAGTGTGCCTCTCACTTTGTTTTAGTGCAGAACCTTACCCCTGCCATCTGCTGTGCCTAATAAGAGACTCGAATTCTAATTCAACCTCCTACTCCTGGCTGTCCCCCAGTAATCCCTTTCAATATCCCTGCAAACTCTAATTTTAGGTCTGCAGTGTAAAACATTTCCAAGGCACAGGCTTTGTGTATAGTTTTATCAGCCCTTCTAAGACAATTCCTCACTTATCTGTTTTTGTTTTCAAATAAAATCACCAATAACTCTTGCCTGTTTTGATTTTTTTCTGTTATTTCTCTCATTATTTTTTACTTTTAAAAATCATTTTAGGCTGGCGCCGCAGCTCACTAGGCTAATCCTCCACCTGCGGCGCCAGCACACCGGGTTCTAGTCCCGGTCGGGGCGCCGGATTCTGTCCCGGTTGCTCCTCTTCCAGTCCACCTCTCTGCTGTGGCCCGGGAGTGCAGTGGAGGGTGGTGCAAGTGCTTGGGCCCTGCACCCATAGGGGAGACCAGGAGAAGAACCTGGCTCCTGGCTTCGGATCAGCTGCGGCGCGCTGGCCGCAGCGGCCATTTGGGGGGTGAACCACTGGAAAAGGAAGACCTTTCTCTCTGTCTCTCTCTCTCACTGTCCACTCTGCCTGTCAAAAAAATAAATAAATAAAATTTTAAAAATCATTTTAAATGAGTTTCAGAAGGGGAGGAATAAAAACATCTCATTAAATTTCTTCATGGAATTGCTAAAGATTGCATACTTTGCTACATGGGAGACATTGAAATTATATTATATTATATATATTTAATTTTATTTAAGGTATATAAATTTCATTTATTTCCTATATACAGATACAGGAACATGGTGATACTTCTCACTCTATCCTGCCTCCTGAAATGCTCTCACCCTGCTTCCTCCTACTTCTCCTATTCCCATTCTTGATTTTTACAAAGATCTACTTTCCGTTAACGTTATACTCATAAAATGAACCCTACGCTAAGTATGGAGTTCAACAAATAGTATGAAGAAAAAACTCTGTTCCTCAACAGTGGAGACAAGGGCTATTAAAATCAGCAAATCTTAAAATGACAATTTCACTGCTATAGATTACCTTTTAGGTACTCTATTAGTTACCATAAAACACGAAAAACATATGGTGTTTGTCTTTTTTTGGTGCTGGCTTATTTCAGTAAGTATAATGGTAAATAGATAGTCCTGTATGGGTCAAATATGCTTTCTTGATACTATCTTGCTATCCAATACCAGGTAGCATCTCTTAAGCTGTCTGCATACACATCACTGTCACTAATGAGCAGAGGAAGGGACATTCCTACGGCACAGCTCTCCAGCAGCTGACTTAGGACTGCCAGCTATCCCTAAAAAAATAAGGATAGAGATTATAGAGTATTTTTTCAGCCTTAAAGCCACCCCAAACAGTGTTTAAGTGACCACAGATAAATGGATATTTAGCAGATCTTGGGGTTTAATTTTCTTCCTAATTCCCGTGTTTCTGATCCAGAGATTCATCTTTTACTACCACCAGGAAATGCCTCAGAACCACTAAAGAATGTAGAAACTCTGGAAGCCTCTTAATAGGACTCTCAGTGAAGCCTAGATTTAGATGTGAACTCCACAATGTGCCACACTCCCTCAAGTCCCTGAGAAGTTTTCACAATCTGTAGGATACATGCCATTTGCTCCTCACTAATATGAACTATTTACACATAGAGTGAGCAATGAGTGCATGACTTGTCCATTTTTTTTTACTCCCCATAGTATTGCAAAATCTCAACCTGAACAAATCCATCTACCCACTAGTATTTCTGGTAGTATCCATGTGCTTAGAAACTAGTCCTGCTTTTTGTCCAGTCTTTCTTCTTTTCTGGTCCCCTTTACTGAATTCTCTTACTTTTGGCTGATTCTGACCAGCATTACTGCATCTGTTGGGCATTGTGGCTGCTTCTGTTGGATACTACTTATTTCCCTATGCACCACTATGGGACTGAAAGTGTTTTTGAGAGGCATTTCTTAAGAGGTACAATGCATAATTCATTGCATACTGATATTTTTATGTGTTTTCCTGGAAAAATTTTTTCCTTCTTTTCTTCTAATGAGCTTTCTCCCAGGGACTCAAACAATCAGTTCACAGAGGTCTTAGGTACCTGGAAGAAAAACACTAATCTGAATAATTATGATAATTCTCAGTGTCAAGTCTTTATTTTCAGGATTTTTGTATACATATCCATTTTTTTGTTTTGTTTTGTTTGTAAGCACCACTGCTTTGGTATATATAGTTTCCCTCTCTTACTAATATCTTTCCTTACAATTATTAATTAGGTCTATGAGAAATATATATTTGTATTATACAGTTTTATATATTTGAACAAAATGTATCTTTAAAAAATAAAATAATTGAACATTTTAACTGGAAAAGAGATTTCCATGATCTTTTTCAAACCCTCCATCTTTCAGATAAGACAAAAGAGGTTCAGAGAGATTTAGGATTTAGGCCTTTCATCAACAACATAGCATGGCTGGAAAATATTGGTAGCAAAAATTTTAACTTAGCTCCTCAAACTTCATCCTCATGCGCTTTCTTCTCCTTATTTTCCATTTTATCACTTGATCATTTTGAAAACAAAATGTGAGCTTTGCAAAAAATCGTATAATTGTGTATCACCCATCTCCCCTCCTCCTTCTAACCTCCAGGGCAGGAGAGTGTCTGAGAAGAACCTGTACTGAAGGAGAGAAAGGATCGCACACATGCCCATCTCCAATGCAGGAGTCTTTCTCATATCAGTATGATGCGGTCTGCTTGTGCCTGCTGCTGTGCATCCTGTGTCTGTTCCTAGAATGAAATCAGCTGGGGATCAACTAAACCAATGGAAGACCTCTCTCTCTCTCTCTCTCTCTCTCTGTGACTCTTTCAAATAAAATAAATAAATAAATAATCTTTACCTAAAAAAGAGAGAAAATTTCATCAAGGCTAGTGAATTTTTCTAATAGTTTAATTTGCACTCTTAAAAAAAAAAGGCCAATTTAAGCATGCAAATAAAACAAGCCCTGACTATTTTATTTCTTTCTAAAATCAGAGGTAGCATAGAAAGAATTTTTGTCTTTGCACTTAACATTCCCCAAACCACTGGGAAATATTAAGTTAAATGATTTCATACATGGCTTTCCTTGCTAATAGTTATTTCAAAGAAAAAGAGTTCACTGTGATTAGAATGCTTAAGAAAGCGTTGGTCAATTAGAGCACAAAACCCTTTTCCAAATTGTGAATAATGTAATTGTTAGCAGTTAGATAAAACATGATTTGCAACTCAATGACATCTTAATCTTTTCACCAAAGTCTAAAATGATTTATGTGTTCGAATCACATTACTAATATATTCCTTGGTGATACATAAAACCTCTTAGACTATTCCCATTTATGAATAATGCTTTATCTATGGTGATTAGCCATAAACTTTGCAATGTCTTTTTTTCTTATTAATATAAACTAGAAAAGAACATGTTCTTAGGCCAACAGAAATTTTAAGTTAACCATATGTAAAAACAACCAAAATGTTATCAATCAGCATTAATTTTAGCAGCATCATTTCTTTGTATGAATGCATCATTTTTGTACATAATTTAGCTTTCAGTCTGCTTTTGTAAACCAAATTCAGAATGAAGGTGTCAATTATTTCCATTTCACATGTTCTAATATTTTCTCTTCATGAAATCAATAAAACAAAAAAACAAAAAGAGAATGAGCCCCTTTTAGGGGGATCCATAAATTTCAAACCTAAAACTGAATGTTCCTTTAGAAGGAAACCTCTGGAAATACCTTCCCACCTCTCATACTCTACCTGACAGAGACCCATTCTGTTTTTGAACTTTTACCATATGGAAGTTTCAAATTATACTGATAGATTCTTTGTCAGAACCAGGATGCCTCTTCTTACAACAAACACTTTTCTTTTTTGCCGTCATTAAATCTTATTTCTTCCTACATCTGATGATGATACCTAGATTATCACTATACTTTCAGGAATGTTATAAGTCAACATACTTTAAAGATTTATTTATTTTTTTGTAAAGCAGTGGGGGTGCGGAGAGAGAGATTGATTTTCTTTCTGCTGGTTAATTCCTGAAATTGTTGCAATAGCTGAGGCTGGGTCAGGTGAAAGCCAAGAGCTTGGAAGCCCATCCAAGTCTTCCACAGAGGTGGCAGGGCCCAATTACTTGGTCCATCTTTTGCTACTTTCCCAGATGCTTTAGCAGGGAGCTGGATTGGAAGTGGAGCAGAATGGACTGGGACTGACATTCATATGAGATGCCATTTTTTCAGGCAGTGCTTTAACTCGCTATGCCATCAAGACTGTCCCAACATTTTTTTCATATTTCCACTACCTAGTAATTTCTTCTAACTTTTTGTATACTGTTTTAATTTTAACATTCTAAAGAAATGATGTCCACACACCAGTAAGTGGTAAACTATATAAAGTGGTTGGTATACTTTTCTGATTAAACAAGGACTTGGTCCCAGTGTGTTTCACATAGATGGCACTCAGAATTTTTTTTCAATTATCTTTTTTTTTTTTTTTTTTTTTTTTTTTTTAAATTAAACTTTTATTTAATGAATATAAATTTCCAAAGTATAGCTTATGGGTTACAATGGCTTCCCCCCTCCCATAACTTCCCTCCCGCCCGCTACCCTCCCCTTTCCCGCTCCCTTTCCCCTTCCATTCATGTAAAGATTCATTTTCAATTCTCTTTGTATACAGAAGATCAGTTTAGTATATATTAGGTAAAGATTTCAACTTTTTGCCCATATAGCAACATCAAGTGAAAAAACTACCATTGGATTACTAATTATAGCATTAAATAGCAATGTACAGCACATTAAAGACAGAGATCCTACATAATTTTTTTTTCCAAATTAATTAATTTTCTATGCCATTTCCATTTTAACACCAGGTTGTTTTTTTTTTTTTTTTCATTTCCAATTCTCTTTATATACAGAAGATCACTTCAGTATATAATTAGCAAAGACCTCATCAGTCTGCGCCCACACAGAAATTTAGTATATCCTAAGTAAAGATTTCAACAGTTTGCACCAACACAGAAATATAAAGTGTAAATTACTGTTTGAGTACTAGTTATAGCATTAATTTACATTTCTTTTTTTTAACTTTTATTTAATGAATATAAATTTCCAAAGTACAGCTTATGGGTTACAATGGCTTCCCCTCTCCCATAACTTCCCTCCCGCCCGCAACACTCCCCTTTCCCGCTCCCTCTCCCCTTCCATTCACATCAAGATTCATTTTCAATTCTCCTTATATACAGAAGATCAGTTTAGTATATATTAGGTAAAGATTTCAACAGTTTGCCCCATATAGCAACACAAAGTGAAAAAACTACCGTTGGAGTACTAGTTATAGCATTAAATAACAGTGTACAGCACATTAAAGACAGAGATCCTACATAATATTTTTTTAAAATTAATTAATTTTCTATGCCATTTCCAATTTAACACCAGGTTGTTTTTTTTTTTTTTCATTTCCAATTATCTTTATACACAGAAGATCAATTCAGTATATAATTAGTAAAGACCTCATCAGTTTGTACCTACACAGAAACACAAAGTATAAAAATACTGTTTCAGTACTAGTTATAGCATCACTTCACATTAGACAACACATTAAGGACAGATCCCACATGGGGTGTAAGTACACAGTGACTCCTGTTGCTGACTTAACAATTTGACACTCCTGTTCATGGCGTCAGTAATCTCCCTAGGCTCTAGTCATGAGTTGTCAGGGCTATGGAAGCCTTTAGAGTTCGCTGACTTTGATCTTATTCCGATAGGGTCATAGTCAAAGTGGAAGTTCTCTCCTCCCTTCAGAGAAAGGTACCTCCTTCTTTGATGGCCCCGTTCTTTCCACTGGGATCTCACTCACAGAGATCTTTCATTTAGGTCTTTTTTTTTTTTTTTCCCATGGTATCTTGGCTTTCCATGCCTACAATACTCTCATGGGCTCTTCAGCCAGATCCGAATGCCTTAAGGGCTGATTCTGAGGCCAGAGTGTTGTTTAGGACATCTGCCATTCTATGAGTCTGCTGTGTATCCTGCTTCCCATGTTGGATCCTTCTCTCCCTTTTTGATTATATCAGTTAGTATTAGCAGACACTTGTCTTGTTTGTGTGATCCCTTTGACTCTTAGACCTATCAGAGCCATCAATTGTGAGCTGAAATTGATCACTTGGACTAGTGGGATGGCATTGGTACATGCCACCTTGATGGGATTGTGTTGGAATCCCCTGGCACATTTCTAACTCCACCATTTGCGGCAAGTCCGATTGAGCATGTCCCAAATTGTACATCTCTTCCCTCTCTTTTTCCACTCTGAAATTTAACAGGGATCACTTTTCAGTTAAAATTTAAACACCTAAGAATAATTGTGTGTTAATTACAGAGTTCAACCACTAGTACTAGAACAACAACAACAGCAACAAATACTAAAAAGGATAAAGTATTACACTGTACATCTAGAGTCAGGACAAGAGCTGATCAGGTCATTGTTTCTTATAGTGTTCATTTCACTTAACAGGTTTCCCCTTTACCGCTCAGTTGTCACCGATCAGGGAAAACAAATGATATTTGTCTCTTTGGGACTGAAAATCCACAACAACAAAACAAACAACCCACTTAAGAGATGGGCTAAGGACCTCAATAGACATTTTTCGAAAGAGGAAATCCAAATGGCCAACAGACACATGAAAAAATGTTCAAGATCACTAGCAATCAGAGAAATGCAAATCAAAACCACAATGAGGTTCCATCTCACCCCGGTGAGAATGGCTCACATTCAGAAATCTACCAACAGCAGATGCTGGAGAGGATGTGGGGAAAAAGGGACACTAACCCACTGTTGGTGGGAATGCAAACTGGTTAAGCCACTATGGAAGTCTGTCTGGAGATTCCTCAGAAACCTGAACATAACCCTACCATACAACCCAGCCATCCCACTCCTTGGAATTTACCCAAAGGAAATTAATTTGGCAAATAAAAAAGCCATCTGCACATTAATGTTTATTGCAGCTCAATTCACAATAGCTAAGACCTGGAACCAACCCAAATGCCCATCAACAGTAGACTGGATAAAGAAATTATGGGACATGTACTCCATAGAATACTATACAGCAGTAAGAAACAACGAAACCCGGTCATTTGCAACAAGATGGAGGAATCTGGAAAACATCATGCTGAGTGAATTAAGCCAGTCCCAAAGAGACATTTCTTTTTTTTTTTTAACTTTTATTTAATGAATATAAATTTCCAAAGTACAGCTTATGAATTACAATGGCTTTTTCCCCCCCATAACTTCCCTCCGACCCACAACCCTCCCCTCTCCTGCTCCCTCTCCCCTTCCATTCACATCAAGATTCATTTTCAATTATCATCATATACAAAAGATCAATTTAGTATATATTAAGTAATGATTTCAACAGTTTGCACCCACACAGAAACACAAAGTGTAAAATACTGTTTGAGTACTAGTTATAGCATTAAATCACAATGTACAGCACATTAAGGACAGAGATCTTACATGAGGAGTCAGTACACAGTGACTCCTGTTGTTGACTTAACAAATTGACAGTCTTGTTTATGGTGTCAGTAATCTCCCTAGGCTCTTGTCATGAGTTGCCAAGGCTATGGAAGCCTTTTGAGTTCACTGACTTCGATCTTTTTTAGACAAGGTCATAGTCAAAGTGGAAGTTCTCTCCTCCCTTCAGAGAAAGGTACCTCCTTCTTTGATGACCTGTTCTTTCCACTGGGATCTCACTCGCAGAGATCTTTCATTTAGGTAATTTTTTTTTTCCATAGTGTCTTGGCTTTCCATGCCTAAAATACTCTCATGTGCTTTTCAGCCGGATCCGAATGCCTTAAGGGCTGATGGCACTGAGAAATTTTATAGGTGATCAGTTTGCTGGAGAAGCAGTATAAAGAATATGGATGTCTAGATACAGGAAATGCAATCCATTTAATGTATCAAAGGCAATAAATCCTGCTTTCCTTGAAGAAAATATAAGCTCATTAAGGACTTTTTGTGCCTCAGAGGTAAAGCCCCCAGACTTCAACACATGATCACATTGAAAATAAGAGGCTCTGTAGGGATGAATAAGGACCCCTGAGTTTTCAAGCTCTTATCACAGATGCCCACCTTGATTTCCCACTGGAATTGTCAGGTACAACTCAACCTGCAGAGCACATCATTAGCTCTGTCCATGGGGCAACTCCTCAACCACCAGTATGGCTCATAAGGAGCCATCAGCTGCCATAGGCACAGCATCAGCCGTGGGGTTAAGGAAAGAGAAGCGTGGCAGTGCAAGAATTTGCAACAATGAGTAGTACAACATAAAATAGAACTCATTATCTAGACATGTGCGGGGTGGTTCATACATGTGAGTCTCATTGCAATTATTACTAGTTCATATTTTTTAGGAGGAAGAAAGGGACAGAAAGTTAAACTCATTTGTTTGGCATTACATCAGTGGTTTACTAGGACTGGCACACAGTTGTGTATGCAAGCTGAAGCCAGATATACACACTTTGCTGCTACTGGTTCTAGCTTTTCTTTCTTTCTTTTTTTTTTTAAGATTTTATTTATTTGAGCGTATCTCAGTTTTTATTTATTTAATTAGTATCTCAGTTCCACTGGGATGTAAGTCTATTACATAAGCAATAAGCAAGAAAGACAAAATCATTTAGTTACTATTGAAAAAAAAAAAAGGACAACAGAAAGTATTGGCAACTATATTTCAAAGCTCACAGGGTTAAGCTTGTCAATAAACTAGAAGTGTATTGTGGAGGACCACATAAAATTCTCAAAACAACCCTGAAAGTCTTTTGTTTGAAAGAGAATGTGCACCATCAGCAGTGGTGTGATTAGCATGTTCTAATCTTTCATGCCACACTGAGCTGTTTAATCAGAGCTCCATCACAGTTTGTTTGAGCATGCTGCCTGCTTTTGAAGGGCAAATTACAAACACATTCCAAATAACAGCATGCAGTTTTAAAAGAGAAAGCATTTGTTTTTATTCCCTGAATAATGAGTTTAAAATCTTTTTTATATATTTTCTAAAAAAAAGACAAAAGTTAAAAGCATTTTTGCTTCTGTGGCTATATGAGAAGTGCATGTGAGAATCTACAGAATAGAAAGGTCTCTGTGCTGTGCTGCTCGCTCACTTGTTTAAAACCTCTTCTGAAATACTACTTTTGTGCATATTTGTAGGAAACTTGAGATCTTAGTATATTTCATATGATGATAAGAACAGAGAGGCAACAGGATGGCCCAAATAGGATTATGAGAAGACAAAATCAAGTGATGCACACCAACAAACTTTGATTGGTTGTCCCAACTGCTTATCTTTAATACACAGGACAAAGTGTCTTTTCACAGACATGTGAGGTTCCTGCTCTGAAGATTGCAGTGCATGAATATATCAGAACAGTTTTCACCAAAGAAATATTAACAGAGGAACAATGCATCCAAAAACCAAATACACCAGAGCTATGAAAGGTAGAAGGCTTACAGTGGTTTTGATTTGTTTCTCAATCTAAATTTTTAGACATAATTTCATCTGCTCCTTCCTACAGGAGCTATTAGTAAAGATTTTATGAATGGATCCATTTTGAAGAGATGGGGGGAGGGGGGTTGTCTGATCCAGGGGCCCTGAATTTAGGAGCAGCAGAGTTTGAGAAGCCAGCAGCATGAATGATATTTAATCAACTGTGATGAGAATTTTCCAAAATATCCACTAGTGTCCTCATCCTTTCTCTATCATTGTTTATTCATTTCACCTTTGCACCTGAAGATTTTTCAAAGTACATTTTATAGGCTACCTAAAATGTAGTCCCTTAGATGAGTTATTAAATTCAAATTCCTGCAGGAACCAACACTTGCTAAGTTAGAATATCTAATTCTGAAGCCTCAGAATCTGCACATTTACAAACATCCATGAAAATATCCCATTAAAAATTGATGGCTGCTCTGAGTAATCCTAAACTTGTCTGCTTAGAATTACTATGCTCTTCTAAATGTCTCTCTCTCCCACTCCCTCTCTCACTTCTGCCTTCCCTCCACACACAGTCTTTATATGCTCTTTCACTGGTTCTTAATGTGGGATGAGAATTTCCTGACATAGTGTTAAAAGTTTTTAAACATTTTCAAGGGCATAGAAATATATGTCATCTAGAGATATATTTAGGAGGCATTTACTGGTAGGAATTAATAGAAGGAAAAACACACAACAAATAACTATCCTTAAGCATGTCGTTGAAATGCATTTCATCTTGGTTAACACTTATCTGTTTTTGAAAGAAAAAGGCATGAATCAACAGATAACTGAAAATTTGATAACATACATGATCAATGTCATCTTTCCCTAATGGAGAAACTGATGATAATTTTGAGCAATACACCAAATCCTTACTTGCACCTGGGTAAAATCATAACATTAGGAAAAAAGTAAACTCACCACTTCTTCATGTCTGCATTTTCTCACATTAATTCCATTTATCTGCAATGAGAAGAAAATCATAGTTTCACATACTATTTTGCAGATTTCCTTATGTTTGGGTTGCACATATGTAATAACGATAAAATGTGTACCTGAAGAATTGCATCACCAATAAAGAGTAGTCCTGAGAGTTCCGCTATGAATGAAAAAGTACAATCGATTATACAGCAAATATTTCCATCATTCAGATCAAAGACTTGATTAAACCATGACAAAACTGATGGAGGAAACACAAATTTAAATGTTTAATTTTAAATGTTTTATGTGGCTAGCATATACCATAAAGCAAATAACATACAAGGAATGGAGATCCAATACAATAACATGGTTCAGACCACCTTACTTATTGAAATGCTTTCTGGCATGTTTCTATTTAGTTGTATTATTTCAGACATTATAGTTGCTAAAACTTGATCATTCTTCTGTTGAATGACCCAATTTTCTCACGTACTTCTATATCTGAGGTCTCCATGAAAAAGTTTGCGATGTTCACATTTAATCCATCAGCTGTGGAATTAGCTCCAAGAATTTTTTATAAGTATTATACTTTTAACTGATGGAAGACAATGGAACAACTACTTTATATGCATATTGTTTTTTCTAAATGAAATTTTTTTTTAACAAAGGGCTGAATAAAATTGTATATGTGAACTGAAAGAATATCTAGACTTGTCTTCACGGGGTGTGATTTGTCTTGTGTGTGTGTGTGTGTGCTTAATGAAACAAGGGAAAAGCTAGAGTCTCTAATTTATCCAGGGTCACTTTTTTTCTCTTTCATCCGTGCTCTCCTCTGAGAGAGAAGCTCTACTGCGGAGTGATAAATGGCATGGTCTCAGGAATTACACTCTGCCCCTCACTGCACAACCGTGGGAAACTTAAGTCATCACATGATACAGTAACAATCGATGATTCACTGTTCAATAATAAGAATTTACAAAGGTATGGCTAAGATATAATTCTCTAAATACCTTACCTCTTTGCTCCTTGGAAATTTTTGAAATGACAACTGGAATGTTATGCTCCGCTCCTCCCTGGAAAAGGAAATCATGTATTGTATTTTTTTTTTTAATCTCAAAAGGATGCAGATTTTAGCTGAAAGCATATTTAAATAAATTTGTGTAATTTCCTCATATGTAGATAGTGTTCCCATGAAAATCCTCTACCTGTTTAGAATTTTGCTGAGACTTTCAGTAAGTCATACCAATTGTCCCTGAAAGTTGCATTTCTCAAGAGAGATGATTATGTCTTTGAACAGGCTTAGTCTTCAATGTGCAGCAATGCAGACCATTGCAGGGAT
Organism: Lepus europaeus; assembly: GCF_033115175.1. Taxonomy (NCBI): domain Eukaryota; kingdom Metazoa; phylum Chordata; class Mammalia; order Lagomorpha; family Leporidae; genus Lepus; species Lepus europaeus. The sequence continues at coordinate 94,344,373 of NC_084830.1, forward strand.
TCTTTCCTAGGGTACCAGCACCTGATAATTATGTACTTCCATTAACCGACTACATTAGGCTTTGTCTGTGGCCAAGCACTCTTAGTAGTACAGGGACCTCTCTGGCTGCTAAGTGACCAGGGAGCCCTCACATTCACAGTAGATAAACAAATCAGAATGTGCATATGCATGAGGGAGAAGACACTCATCAGCATTTCCTTAATTAGTGTTAGATTTCTCTGTGAAATCTCATACTGAACAATTTACAGACTGAAACACCCTGCCAAGGGTGTTGCAGTCTTAATTTGTTATTGGACAAAGTAGTGCTTTGTTATGAAAAAAAAAAAAAAAAGAATGGGGAATAAACAAACTGAAGATATTTAAATTAAATAGAATCAATCCCTAGAATAACTGCAAACAGATTCTATTTCTCCATTACAGTGTAGAGAAGGTAGAAAGCGGTAGTTAAAAAAATCAAATAAATACCTTAAATAATAAAATGTTGAATATAATAGAAGAACGGCTCTTTTAACATAAGATCCTTGAAAAGAAAATCTAAATTCTATGAAGGTTGCCCTATATTAGGATATTTAAATCTCTTAAGCTTTCCTTGTTTTAAACAACAACAAAAATAATATATACTGACATTTTTCCTCATGGGTGTCTGCTTTTACCATTGATTGTCCAGTGTACTTATATATTATATAATTGATTTTTTTTTTAAGAAAAGCTTTGATATTCAACTTCTTCTTGGCAAGTAGAATCCTTTCTATATTTGGGATATGACAAATAAACTTGATAATTCAGATAAGAAAAATTCTCCTACCAGGGTTGAAATTCAGACACATCACTGAACTCTCCTTTTCTTATAGTCTCCTACCAATCCATTAGCCATCCTTCTGATCTCCACCACTCTTTGGCATAGGCTACAATGGTCCCTAACACTGGCTCTGTTTTGAATATGCATGGTTCTAGCAAGCCCTGATACTGCTTATGATAATCATGCCTTTCATGAATACAGGAATACCGAATTGTGACTGACAGTATGATAGACATTAGGTGCTTATTCAGCACACAGTAAACACTAAATAAAGGGGAGCTGTCATTCTACTGTAGTCTACCAAGATTTATGTGCAAAACCTCATGGCATTAAAGTGGTAAATCATAATAGGACTAACCCACTCTAAGACTCTTATTTATGAATTAGGACTTCAATTTCCTAATCCTCTACATATATTCTGTTATATTTTTTCTCATTGTATTTCTCAGCTGCTAATCTGCTATAATATTTATCAATTTGCTATAGTTATTCTTTATTTTATTTCTCCTTTTCTCATCCCTAACTAAAATGTAAGTTCCTTGACAGCATTGTGTTTTGGGGGGAGTTTGTTTTGTGCATTGATGCAAACCCAGTGCATAGAATGATCCATTTTTTATCATTGAAATATTTTTTTAAATGAATGAATGAGGTTCAAAAATTTTCCAACCCTATACTGTGGTTGCTGATAGTTTCTTGAGGTTGGGAAATTAAAAATGTCAAGAATGTATCTACATTTTTTGAAAGAAAAAGCTGGTTAACACAAAAGAATCATCAACTGATGACGTTTTAAGCAGAATAGAAAGAGGAAATGACTCAAGCATGATATTGGATATTTTGAGACAAGGAGCAGCATTGTTTTGCCAATCTCATCAGTGTGGCTTGTCATCAAAGCATTTCCCTTAAGCTGTTTTGCAATTCACAAATTCCTCTTGTTCCACTATGGAATCCAGAGATTTTATTAATGCTCAGATTTTTAATCCAAACTACCACAGACAATGAGAAACCTGTTCTTTGGGTCCTTCTAGATAAAATGCTGTTGAGACAGCAATTTCCTACTGTCAACTCAACCGTCTCATCCTATTTTCACCACCTAGATATGTAGCTATCCTGGAAGCACAGGTTGGAAATAATCTGTATTTTGCCAACATTTTTACTTTACAGGCAAAAGGCCTTTTAAAATTTCCATGAATTCAGTGCAAACTTTTTTGTTTGTTTGTTTCTATTTTTAAATCATACATTTGGAGCTCTAAGAGAATTTTTAAACTAATTTCAGAAAATGTTTTTATTAATGAAAAAGGAAAAAAGTTAAGACAAAACTCAGAGGGTAAAACGGGAACTGAAAATTTTAGTACCTTGAAATGTCAGAGCATCCCAACCCTGTTAAAGTTAATTAGATTTAGCTTAGGAGCTAAATGGGGAAATCTAGTCTTCCAGGCAAGAATCAAATACTGTGCCTTTCTCTGTTTAAGACAGATGATAAGATTCCCATTGCACTTACAATCAATATCAAAATCCTTAGCAGTCCGTGTCCTGTGGCCTCAGCCGCCTGTGAAGTTTCCTCATTCTGAGACCTAAAGGATGTCAATATTTACTTTCTCCTGGTCTGGAATGTTTTGTCTTTCCCTTTTAATCTACCTGGTTAAACTCCTTCGTATATGTGAGATTTTGGCTGAAAGATCTGTCCTTTGGTATTTTATTTAAAGTAATTCATTTGTGCAGCACTTGATCATGGTTGATTCACATCTACTTATCTGACTAACAATTGGATGAAAGTGAACATTCTCAGTAGTGTGTGATTGTCCTGAGACACACCCCTACCAGGAAGGAATGTCACATAATTATGGTTTAGAGGATGCCAAAGTTAAATGGGCACTGTTAACCCAGCGTGGGAGGGGATCCAAGAGTATGAAAAAGGAAGCTTTACTATAAGGTGCACCCAGATAATATTATATCAAATATCATCCAATTTTGTAACATTCACTTTATAAAGCAGAGCTGATGTTATAACTAGCATTGTAGGATCAAGGCAGTGGAGTCTCATGTAAAGCATTTTAGAAATAACTTTGCCAATGTAACTGTGAAACACCACCAAATCAATCCTAGAATGCTTTAGAGAATCTTAACAAACCAATCTTTTCGGTTCAACATTTTTTTTATTTCAATCAATCCATCAATATATATTCTAGGCTCTGAGAAAAAAAAAAAAAAAAGATGAACCAATTCTTTGAGCTTTGCCCATTTAGGGTAGGGCAAATTCTTGCAAGCAGACAATAACTCAGTAATTATGGTTAAACGCCAAAGCAGACAGGTCTAGGAGAAGCATCAAAGGGACACACCTGAAACAGTAGAAGGAAGTACCACTGTTCTGGATGCTGTCTGCATTTGCCCAAACTATTGAAGTTTGCTGTTGACAAAACTTAGTGGATTTTCCTATATACTATGGTTGCCTTATCTGAAATCTCAAAATCAAGAAATCTATAGAGACAAAAAGTACATCAGTAGCTGTTCAAGGCTGAGATGATGGAGACCTGGGGACAAAGGGTGACAGCTAAAAGAAATGTGCTTTTTCTTGAGATGATAAAATACTCTAAAATTAACTATACTGATGGTGGCATATATTCTTAGATAATACCAAAAATCGTAGCATTGGGTACTTAATTTTTTTTCTGTTTGGCATAGAACATTCTTTTTTGTAATTTATTTTATTTGCATACATTTCATAAATACAACTTTGGGAACATAGTAATTCTTACCATATACCCACCCTCCCACCCATACTCCTACTCCTCTTCCTATTCACTCTACTGTTCCCAATCTTGTTTTTTACTAAGCTCTATTTTCAAATAACTTTATGCAGAGAAGATTATCTCTATTCTAGGTAGAGTTCACCTCTTTATATGAGGGAAAAAAGAAAAAAGAGGAATAGAAAAAAATCAAAACAAAAAAATGAAAAACAAAAGCAAACAAACAAAGCAACAAGAACAAAAGCTATTCCTCAACAGTCCAGACAAGGTGTGTTCAAAGTCATTGCCTCTGAACGGTACTTTCACTTTTTAAAATTTTTTTGGAAACTTAATTATGTTTAAAGAGAATCTAAAGAATGACACATCTTTTGGGAACACTTAGACTTAACTATAATTTGTGTGACATAAGAATATCCTCTACTTATTACACTAAAATGAAGTAATTCTTTGAGAACAAATTTTACTATTAAGTCTCATACTACAACAGATGTCCTGCATGGGAAGTTAGTGCACAGTGACTCCTGTTGTTTATTTAACAAGTAACATTCTTATGTATGACATCCGTGATCACTGGAGGCTCTTGACAAGAGCTGCCTAGGCTATGGAAGCCTTCTGAATCCACAAACTCCATCAGTATTTAGACAAGGCCATAAGTAAAGTAGTGTTCTCCTCCCTTCAGAGAAAAGTACCTCCTTTTTGATGATCACGTCTTTCCACTGGGCTCTTGCCCACAGAAGTCCTTCATGAAGAACATTTTTTTGCTAGAGTGTCTTGGCTTTCCATGCCTGAAATGCTACTTTTTCAGCCAAACCAGAATATCTTAAGGATTGATTCTGAGGTCAGAGTGCTGCTTAAGGAGATTGTCATTCTGTGAGTCTGCTGTATGGACTGCTTCCCATGTTGGAGCATTCACTCTTTTAATTCTGTCTCTTACTATTTCCAAACCCTTAGTCCTATTTATATAATCACTTTAACACTTGATCCTGTGTATATGATCACTTTAACACTTAATCTTATCCATATGAGCTCTATGACATCACAACCCAGCTTAAGGGGATTTGGAGTCCCAAGGCAAATTTTTAAGCTGTACCCTTAGAAGTAGGTCTGTAGAAATGTTTGCAGAACTATACTGCATTACAGTTACAAACTTCATACACTTCCTAATTACAACGTTAGGGTCATGGTGATTCTTCCCACCATGCCTGCTTTCCTACCCACACTCCTGACCCCCTTCTTCCCTCTCTTATTCTGACTTTTATTTTTAATTAAGATCTATTTTCAATTAACTTTAAACACATATGGTTAACTGTATGCTAAGTAAAGAGTTCAATGATTAGTATGAAAGAAAAAAAGGTAAGTAAAATAAGATTAAATAAATGAAAAGAAAGAAAAAATAATATTTTTAAAATACTCTTTTATTTGAAATCCATTGTGGCAGCGAGAAACAGGGAGTGGGGTGATGTACTCTGTCCACTGGTTTGCTCCCTAAATAGCCATAGCAACAGCTAGGGCTGAGCCAGACCAAAGCTAGGAGCCAGGAACTCCACATAGATATCTTTCATGGGTGGTAGGCGCCCAAGCACTTTGGATATTATCTTCTCAGGTATATTAGCAGGAAGATGAATTAGAAGCAGAGCAGCTGGGACTCCAACTAGCACTCTGCTATGGGATGCCAGCATCACAAGCATCAGCTGTGTTATAACTTCGGCCCTAAACTGAGTACTTTAAATGGGTAGACTGCACAGTGAATTCCATATCAATATTAATGCTTAGTTAAAAATAGGCTTCAAAATAATAATTTTCTAGTACTTTTAATTTATTCTTGGGATTCATCCATGATCTTCAAATTCAGACTTATATTCTGCCTACTATCTTCATATTTTTAATACAGGAAAGGTGCATTTTCACTCTGCCTATGGTGGATAAAAGTTAACCAAGCTCGAATAAAAAGAATAGATAAGGGGAATGGGGAAATATGTATGTGAACATGTGGATTTATTTGTATCAGTGCTTGCTTTCATAGATTTTTGCTTTGAAATCCCTACTAAATTAAACAGTAAAAATCCACTATAGCTATTATGAAGATATACTTTTAGTTGTGAAATTAGATGCAATTACTATCCAATCCTCAATATGAGGGAATTACTTGTTTGATCCTCATCATTATGATCCATTTATTTCAGTTTTAAACAAATGAGAAGGTGAACACCATGATTTATGTCCCCAAGAAGAGAATTTAGAGATAATATGATTTGTGTCCCCAGAAGGAAATTGCACTGATAATTTGGTCCAGTTTCCATAGACACAAAGCACAGTTATTCCAAATAAGGACTGTGTCATCAGTTTTATGTAGGGTTGAGGCCTAGCTCTGCCAATTACAATACTAAAGTTCCTTAACCTCTTAATTCTTAATCTCCTTGTCTGTGGAATGTATAAAAATAGTTATGCACTTCACTGGCTAATAAAAATCAAATTAAACAGCATTTAGAATATTTAGCTTAGAATCTGCCACTTAATTAGCAGGTCATAAATTAATAATTATTGTTCATAAATTTCAGGATGATTAATATTGATAACAATTATAATTATCTTTTTTCATTGCTGCCATGTTAAAACTTCTTAATAGATATCACCATTGAACACACACATTTCCTTAATGATTGGGTATAATTTATTATTTACATAAGAAAAGCAATGCTTGGTGGGAAATGCTGCAGAAAATATTTTTCTGGTAATAGTATTTAAAACACTTGTTCCCTATAAGGTGATTTTTAAAAAGACTATCATCAGGGCTGGTGCTGTGGTGCAGCGGGTTAAAGCCACTGCCTACAGAGTCAGCATCCCACATGGGCTCCAGCTCTGCTCCATTTCTGATCCAGTTCTCTGCTATGGCCTTGGAAAGCAGTGGAAGATGGCCCAAGTGCTTGGCTCCCTGCACCCACGTGGAAGACCCAGAAGAAGCTCCTGGCTCCTGGCTTTGGATCAGCACAGCTCTGGCCATTGCAGCCGACTGGAGAGTGAACCAGCGGATGGAAGACCTCTCTCTCTCTCTCTCTGCCTCTTCTTCTCTGTGTAACTCTGACTTTCAAATAAATAAATAAATCTTTAAAAAAAGATATTTGTAGATAAATAAAGGTCTCATAATGGCAAGATGGTGGCTTTTCTTAAGGTGACTATCCACAGATTTTTTTTTAATCCCCTTGTGTTCAAAGTTGGTGACATTTGGGGAGGCAGTTGTGCAGAGTAAGTGATTTACAGAAAAGATAAAGATCAGCATGGTCCCAACTAGAGGGATGCACACTTGAAAGGAAATGTCCACCAGAACACTCAGAGGGGACAGGGATGGCAGCCAACGTGCTGGGAGCAGAGCCAGAAAACTCTGGAGGGGCTGATGCTGCACCACAGAAAAGCCGGCCAGCCCCAGCCCAGATGCACTTCAGCATTGACGGGCTAGGCCAGTGGGGCAATGCAAAACCTACACCAGCTACCCTGATGCCACTGGCTCCTTCAAATGAATCCATTTCAGTCTGAGAGCAGAGAGGTGGATATGTGATAGGAGTTAAAATGGCCATGTTTGTTTCTTCCAGCTTTTTCAGAACACAGATATAGCTTTGGGGAACATTAAAAAAAATAGTAAATAGAAGGGATTGAGTTTCTTCTGAGGGCCAAATAAAAACAAAACTAACATAAGAAGAAAAAATGAACATGTTTGCGACTTCCAAGAGTTGTTTTCAATCAGGGAAAATGGAATAACAGTACTAGACTGAAAGAATTCTAAATCATCATTCACAAAGACCCAGAGTTACAGCAGCCACATGAATGCCTCTGTGGGACAGCCTGAGAGTAAAATAGCACAAATTAGCGGGCTCCCTGCAGGGGTGAGCAGGAGTGAGCACTGGACAGAGAGCACGGGAAGGGGATCTGAGCACAGGAGGACAGGGGCCTCTCTGAAGGTCTGGAATCCAAGATCCTGTAAAGACAGCAGAGGGCCAGGTATAAGTGTGTGCATGCCACACCCCCACATCTCATCTCATCGTGTTCTGGTTCTGCTACTCCGTTGATTCTTCTAGATTCACTAGGCTGCAGTCTAAGAGTGCAAGTAATAAAAGACAGGAATGCAGAGAAAGTGGCAAGATACAGGAATAGGCACGTCCCACAGTGGTGAGAGAGAATTCCTTTTAACTGCTGGAGCTGAGGACAAATGTCTCACCCAACCTCTGCAAGGGGGACATGGGAATGAGAGGGCCAGGCCTGTGTGTCACTCCTCCCTGGTCAGCACAGCCTCTGTGCTCAGAGGTCCTTGTTTGCTTCTGTGTTGGTTTTTTCTTTCTGATTGTGAATTGGCATGGATATAAAGTTAATTTTGGTCTTTACCTTTCATGGCAAAGCATCCTAAAGGATTTTAGGAATCTAAAGGATAAATGTATCCATGAAGATAACCAGTGATTCCTAAAGATTTTTCAACAAAACTGATGCCAAAATTCTTTTTGGATGGTTGTATTCCAGAGTGTCTAGTATTTTTGAATATGTTTGTAAAAAAAATAATTATGACTTTCAAAGGAGAGTATCAAAATCCTAAAGAGATTCTGTTGCAAATCAAGAAGCTGCTTATGGTGAAAGCACAAGTAATAACAGGAAGAGAAGCAGACAAAGAGAAAAGACCATAGATTAAAATGTATTTTAGGGACTGCACTGTGGCGTAGCAAGTAAAGCCGCCATTTGCAATAAGGGTGCTAGTTCAAGTCCCGTAGCTCTCTGCTACGGCCTGAGAAAGCAGTAGAAGATGGCCCAAGACCATGGGCCCCTGCACCCTCATGGGAGACCCGGCAGAAGCTCCTGGCTCCTGACTTCAAATCAGCACAGCTCTGGCCATTGCAGCCATCTATGGAGTGACTCAACAGATGGAAGACTTCTCTCTCTCTCTCTGCCTCTCTATAAAGCTCCCTTTCAAACAAATAAATAAATTGTTTAAAAAATGTGCGTGGCACGTTATTGAAGCATGCTCTGCCCCCAGAAACCTTTGCTCAGCTAGCAGAACTGATTGCCTTAACCAGAGCTCTAGATCACACAAGGGATTTGTAAGGCATCTTCACTCTGCATGGAGACCTCAGTCTTCTGGTAAGGTAGAAAGAGCCAACCAAGCTCTATAAAAAACATCAAGTATAGAAATGTGTGCTTGGTAAGAAAGGTTTAGAAGGAAAGAGTGTTGTTGGTAAAAAGGGTTAAAAAGGAAAGAGCTTTTTAAATAAGGAAAGGACATGGTTTGTAAAAATGACTTTATCCTAATGGCTAGTTTACTCTAGACTGGAATGAAAATGGTGAAATGTTTAAAGTAAGTTAAAGAGGGTGTGTGCAAGTCACAAAAGGTTATAAGAAAAAAGAGTGTTAAACATGCTAACTGCTGCTCCAGGAGGTATCTGTGCCATGCTCCAGAAAGAATGTTGTCTCTGGGTCAATCAGACTGGACAGGTACAAACCCAAATTTGTACTTTTCCTGGACAATTCCAAATAGCTCCAGGACCAGGCCAAGCAGGGCTGGGATTTCTGGCCTGACATCTGGTCATGGAAATCCTGACTATTTCCTCTCCTTGGCCCAATAACGTCTGTAATCTTGCTGCTTCTCTTTGGACTGTGTGTTTTTAATGCCCTTGTTCCTTTTGTCTCTAACAGACTAAAGGCTGTCAAACTCCAAATGGTCGTCAGACAAGGCTTCCAGCCCATTCCATTGGACGACCTGAGCAGCCCTCTGGACTGAGCAGGACAGTCTTTCCAAGGCCACTGTCACACACCATAAGACAGATAGCAAGAGGAAATACCCAAATCTCCCTCGACGCCCACATGCCAGCTTTGAAGAAGTTACAGAAGACAGAACTCCATCCATAATCCCAAAAAGAATTTTGGGTATTACCTCTTGAGGGGGGAATGTTAGGTAGGTAGTCAGTTATGAGCTTATGTGTGTGTAACAGGCCTAAAGAGAAGACATCTATGTCCAGCATATGCATCTGCATCTCAAAGTCATCCCGATAATGTTTCAGGGGCAGCCTGGCCCTCGAATCCTGCCCTGCCCTGCCCCCTTCTGCCTGACAATCTTCCACAATCTCCCAGGTGCAGCCCAGTATCTGCATCTCAAACACCCTGCTCCCTTCCTCCTGTCTGATAACATTTGCATCCATAAAGTCCTTTGTTTCAGACCTTCAAGAGAAGTTTTTCTATTTACATCCAAAAAGCCCTTTGTTCCAAGAGGAGCAGAGGTGGGGAAGCAAGACCCATCTCCTTAAAAACCCCCAGCCTCAACTGGACTGCAAGCTCAGCTCTCTGCATCTTTGCTGAGCCGCCCGCCTGGCCTGGTCAGGTGTAATCTCTCCACTCAACATATAACCTCCCTCCTTCCACCCCCCCCCCCCCCCAGTCTCTCAGGCTCTGTCTGGAGAGGTGCCCATCCATCCTTACGGATGTCCCTTCCTAATAAACCTTGCTATTTTACCTCCCACTTAAAAAAAAATGTGCTTTAGTCACATTTCAAAAATCTAAATCTGGACAGATGTTTGGTGTAGCAGTCATGGTGTTTCTTGGTGTTCTCACATTTTGTATCAGAGTGCTGGCTCCATTCTTGATTCCATTTTCCTGCTGCCGCACACCCACAGAAGTTGATGGCTCAACTAGTTGGCTTCTTACCACCCATGTGGTGGATTTGGATTGATTTCCTGCTTCTTGGATTCAGCCTTTCCTAGCCCTGGTGGATTCCATCATTTAGGGGGTGAACTAGAGGGTAGCAGACCTCTTTGTGTCTGTCTGTCTTTATCTTTTTCTTTTTCTGCTTTTCAAATAAATAAATAAATGTTTTCTTTTTAAAATACCAACTAAATATAATATGAAGTTCATTTTTGCTAATGGTTTTCCTCCTCATCTTTGGGATTTCAGGAATTCTTGAAGTGGAACTCTGCTCCATGTGCTTTATATCTTATTTGGCATTAGCCCTTCGAGGGAAGATGTCAAAATCCTGGAAATAAACTGCTGAGATTTATAACTGCCTCAACCTTAAAGCCACCTGCACATTTTTATCCCCAAAGTTTCAACATTGTCTTTTATAATGTAGAGGAAATAGATGGTGGTAAAGGCTGACTTTTATTTTGCTGCTGATATATATCCCTACTGAGGAGTCTCTGGCTTAAGAGAGCACTTGGAGGAGATAATACCACCAAGCGTGAGCAAGGGACATCAACGATTTATGGGCACTGGTAGTTTCTGAGACATCAGCTACTCCATGACCTACAGTTGCTGTAGCATGTTAATCAATAAAGCATTAGAAAGCCCCAGATAAGTAGCATTTCTGCGCTATTGTCTACTGTCGGTTGCAGCCTTGACTACAGCACTGGAGAGCTGAGGAACAGCATGCGCCTGTGGGTGACTGTGTCAAGGAAGTCCCAGGAGCCAAGATTTTTCAAGGGTTCTGAGCATGGCCAGCAGGCTTTAACATCTAATTCACATGGAGGAATATTTCTGTGTTTTCTGACCAAAAAGAGCATTTTATTGCCTTTCAGTGAAGTTTTGAGAAATGAGTTTCTTTAAGGTAGAACTCATGTATGTTCTGTTCTGTATGTCATGAAATTTAGGAGCACTCGCAGGAGCCTGCAGTACTTTTATACATGCCTTTCAAATGTCTAGCACACCATCTTCCTTCTGCTCTCGCCAATCCACATAATATAGGGTCTAACAAATAATTCTCACAGCAAAACCTACAATGTGTACCAGTGGTCATTACCTACCTGTAGCAACTGAGGATGAACTATATATATGTATTTATACACATAGTGGAATACTTAGGAATGAATGGGCAATATAATCAAAAATAGTGTTGATATTTGTATTTCTGGTGAATGGGTATGTGCTATAAGATTTTTAAAATATCTTCTTTTGTGGTCAAACTTCTTAATATGTAGCATTAATTGTAACTCAAATATTACTTTTGTTACCAATTTATTAATGGAATATGTAAATTCATTTAATCATGAAATGACTTATTGTGGATGTAGACTGAAATAAAAATACTAGACTGCAGTGTGTTCAATGTTTTTAAAAGTCTAGGGCGCTGGTGCTGTGGCTCACCAGGTTACTCCTCTGCTGGCAGCACTGGCATCCCATATGGGCACCGGGTTCTAGTCCCGGTTGCTCTTCTTCCAGTCTAGCTCTCTGCTGTGGCCCGGGAGGACAGTGGAGGATGGCTTGAGCCCCTGCACCCACATGGGAGACCAGGAAGAAGCACCTGGCTCCTGACTTCGGATTGGTGCAGTGCACCGGCTGCAACACGCCAGCCGTAGCAGCCATTTGGGGGTTGAACCAAGGGAAGGAAGACCTTTCTCTCTGTCTCTCTCTCTCTCTCACTGTCTAATTCTGCCTGTCAAAAAAAAAGTCTATAGTAAAATGTAATATTTAAGTAAAAATAAATAACATTACTGGATTTCAATTAGAAATAGAAACAGCATTTAAAAGAAAAAATGCCTCAACTATCACAAAATATGGGATTTTTTTCATGGACTCTCAGGATTTTAGCAATACCTTTAAATTCTTCACAGCCCTCTCAATATACATTCTGACAAAAGTCAAAAAACAAAACAACTTTGTCTATTAAGTGAAAGAATTCCCATAGCATAGCTTCTAGACCCTATGCTTCATTCTGCCTGCTTCTTTGTTCCCAGCTGTTAATAGAGTAAAATTACAAAATGTATGCTTAAACTAACATTTATTATAATAATAGACTTATCACTGACAACACAATGTTATTGCACACGAGTCTCTTTTTGAGAAATTTCCACAATTCACTTGAGTTGATATTCATAAAATTTAGAATTCTGTTTTTGATGTATATGTAACTTGAGCAGAGTTAAAATTCCATGACTTTTGTATATCTGAGATGTCTAAATGATTTTCACCTTACGTAAGTATAATATCTAACACAAGAATCAAGATAAAGTTAAATTTCAAAGATCTACAGGTGGGTTTGTTAAGCACATTAATTGTCATCATATATAGATTTTCCAATCTTCAAAATGTCTCTTTTATTCCAATGATGGTGACAAATTTCAAGTGTGGTACATCTCTAATACTCAGTAATAACCAGAAATAAAAGCCATTAATATTTAATCCTAAATGGATTTGACATGGCACAATGTGATTTTTTGATTTCTTTAATAAGAATAACAATTCAACAGAGCAAAATATAAATAGAATATCATTCACAGCCCATGTACTAGTGGGTCTTGTTGGTATGGGATTTGTCCTTGCTTTGTTCACTACAGGTCTGCAGTTCTTATTCTGGTGGGTTAGAGGATGACAGTTACATGGCAATATCATACATGATATTTTAGAAGATTCCAGATAAATAAAACTAATGAGTCATATTCAATGCCAGGAAAAGTAAAATTCCAAAATCCTTTCTAAAATGCATAAATTGCTAAGTAGAGGATGACCATAGTTCTGTGAGAACGGACCTAATTTATAACTTTGCCTAAATAAGAAGGAGTTTGCTTTAGCAATTCTTGTCTAATTGCTAAATAACAAACACTAAAGTGCACAAAAGTTCAGGCTTTACAGTTTGGCCTTTGCAAGAATAAACCGGACAGGCGACTACCTTGATGCTTAATCCAAATCCTCCCACTGCTTGTCTTCTGATGGTCACTGTTCTTTCCTGAAAGACAGGATTTGCAGAAGGGTTAGTGCTTCCTAGTATGTTGCATAAGCATGATTTTCTTCTGGGTTTTGCTGTTGCTCTTTAAAACTAAAACTAAACAAAGCAAAACAAGACACAGCAAAAACTATTTTGTGACAGTATAGAGGCAAAATTGGAATATCGACAGCATATTGCAAAACTTGAATAATTTACGATTTTTAAATCAAAGATCAATAGATTATTTGTCAAAACGAAAGAGGCTATAGTGTTAGTAAAAATCCTAAAGTCTAAAAATCTATTCATTTCAATGATTTTGGGGACTTTCATTGAATTTTAGCTCTTACACCTTTTCTCATTTTCACATTATACAAGGGGTCTCCAAAATGTTAATGGAAAATGTGTATTACTAAAAAATATATACATGGTTTTCAAAGTCTTTTGTACTAAAATAAATTGTATTCTTTCTTTTCCTGAAGATTTTGAAATTTTCTTACATATTGTTGTCTGAGGAATGACAAGGTTGGGCTACATAAAAGTAACTCAATGTCAATGGTAAATGTTGTATTTGTCAACTAGAGCTTTATTTTCTGATGCTTTTGCTGAGGCACGGAACTGCTGTGCCTCCACATATAAATGATTCATGTGATGTCTAAGATTGAAACAGTGAATAAGCCAGGCTCAAAAATTAATTGCCTGCTTGGAGAAAGAATGAATTACACGCCTAAGTAATAATGATAATGGAATTATCAATTTTCAAAATCAGTTCTCCTATTCCTTCCACAATGGAAACAATAATTCAATCACTGGCTTATGAAACTTAAAATAGTCACAAAGACAATGGTATGGACACAAAGAGCCATAGTTGGACAAATCCTGTAATTTCCAATTAGAAAAATCAATATTCCTCCATTTTAAAGCAATCATCTCTACCTAATAAATGCTCTGGAACCATGTTGAAAAGTTGAGGGTTTTTATTTTCTACCTGCTCCATTTAAATTAGTCTTCTGAAACTTCTCCATCTATAGCCATTTGATACAACCTCCCCCCCATGCTCTGCCTGGATCTGAGAGAGAATCATTATTTTGGCCCTGTGCCTTTATGTATGGCCAATGGATTGGGTTTTATAATCCATTTCCAGGTGAGAATACTGTTTTCTTACTTACATATGTGTATTTTCTCTTACTCTCTTATTCTACAGGGTGGGTCCGGAAAACACAATATCATTTTGAAAGAACTAAGGGAAAAATCTGAAAAATGTTTACTCCTTGTTGCTCAGGGTAATTATTTATTTATTTTTATTTATTTATTTTTTTGACAGGCAGAGTGGACAGTGAGAGAGAGAGACAGAGAGAAAGGTCTTCCTTTACTGTTGGTTCACCCTCCAATGGCCTCTGTGGCTGGCGCGCTGAGGCCAGCGCACTGCGCTGATCTGAAGCCAAGAGCCAGGCGCTTTCCCTCTGTCTTCCATGCAGATGCAAGGCCCAAAGAGTTAGGCCATCCTCCACTGCCTTCCCGGGCCGCAGCAAAGAGCTGGACAGGAAGAGGAGCAACCGGGACAGAATCCAGCGCCCCAACCGGGACTAGAACCCGGGGTGCTGGCGCCGCAGGTGGAGGATTAGCTAAGTGAGCTGCGGCACCAGCCCAGGGTAATTATTTTAATATAATATAAAGCCTCATCATTTTAGAAAGGTGTTAAGCTTCATTTCTTGCCATCTAGTTAGCTTTTTAAAAAAAAGATTTATTATATTTATTTAAAAGACAGAGTTACAGAGAAAGGTAGAGACAGACAGACAGACACACACACACACACACACACACAGAGAGAGAGAGAGAGAGAGAGAGAGAGAGAGAGAGATTTCCATCTGCTGGTTTACTCCCCATATGGCCACAATAGCTGGAGCTGAGCTTATCTGAAGCTAGGAGCCAGGAGCTTCCTCAGGGTCTCCCTTGTGGGTGCAGGGGCCCAAGAACTTGGGCCATCCTCCACTGCCCTCCCAGGATCATTAACAGGAAGCTGGATCAGAAGCAGAGCACTTGAACCAGTACCCATATGGGATGCCAGCGCCGCAGGCTGCGGCTTTAATCCATTGTGCCACAGTGCCAGCCCCTAAATACTTGTTTTTTTTATAAATAAAGTGAAATAATACTAAAAAAAATCATGCCAGTAATCAAGACATACCAATTCTTATTTATGTGTTTTGTATTAAAAATAAGCCTTTTGGTCTGGACTGATATATATTTCCCTTAAAACATTAATAAAAGCAGGACTCAATAATATAAATTATCTTTGTTTTGACAACATGCTACATAATATCACCCATTCTTAAAATTTGTAAACACTTGCCGGCGCCGTGGCTCAATAGGCTAATTCTCCACCTGTGGTACCAGCACACGGGGTTCTAGTCCCAGTCAGGGCACCGAATTCTGTCCCGGTTGCCCGTCTTCCAGTCCAGCTCTCTGCTGTGGCCCGGGAGTGCAGTGGAGGATGGCCCAGGTCCTTGTACCCTGCACCCACATAGGAGACCAGGAGAAGCACCTGGCTCCTGGCTTCGGATCAGCGCGGTGCGCTGGCCGCAGCGTGCCAGCCGTGGCGGCCTTGGAGGGTGAATCAACGGTAAAGGAAGACCTTTCTCTCTGTCTCTCTCTCTCTCACTGTCAACTCTGCCTGTCAAAAAAAAATTTTTAAAAATTTAAAAAAATTTGTAAACTCTTATTTTATTCTTACAACCTGTCATCAAATCTTGTTTTCAAACCAACATTAAAATTATCTTTAAACATGGGGCTGGCGTTGTAGGCCAGCTGCTATTCTTGCATCCGATTTGAGAGGAGGCTTGAGTTCCAGTTGTTTCACTTTCAAACAAGCACCCTGCTAATGACCTGGGAGAGTAACAGAAGATGGGCCAAGTGTTTGGGCCCCTGCTACCAACATGGAGCCCCGAAAGGAGTTTCTGGCACCTGGCGTTGGCCCAGCCCAGCCCCAATCATCATGGCCATTTGGGGAGTGAATTAATGAATGAAAATCTATCTCTCCCTTGTGCTCTGTAACTCTGCCTTTCTAATAAATATTTTTAAAAACTATATTTGCACAGAAAAGTTTATACGTGCATGAAAATTTAGGCAAAAAACAATTTGTGGTATTAAATACACTATTCATATTAAATAATAGGATAAACTCTTTTTATGTGTAAGCCAACTATACATTACTCCCTACCAGCGAAAAATGAGGAGATTCAATGTTTGACATTTTAAACTGCAAATCCTATGCATATAAACCTTCACGGATATACAAAAACAAAAAGGAAGGTGATACCTATGTGCATTGTACAAACACAAAATGCGGTTCAAAAAACACTAATGTCCTCTCAGAAATGTTCTTTTGTCGAATAAGACAAAAGTAATCTGCTAGATTAAATAAGTGTTTCTGATCTCCCTTTAAAGAATTTACTAAAGGGAGGTCAAATATTGCAGACAATATTGAAATTGGAGTCAGACAGTCACTCTGTAACTTAAATATCCATGACTTAAATTACTTACATCTCATGAGGCTCTATTTCCAAAATTTATGAAATGCTAATGAATAATACACAATAACAACTTTGTCTTGAGGGCCAGTATTTGAAGTACTTTGACATTTAGCAGAAATTTAATGACTATTAAAACACACACATACATACACACACTCACAATCTGTTGAGACAGGAATTCTCACATAAAAGTCAACAAGTATCTAATTAATATTTACCCACTTCACATTCAAATAACTACACCAGAGAGTTGTTCAAATACTGAACAATCCAGACTCTGCAATAGATGAATTAAACAGCTACTTTACTTCTTATAGGACAGACAGGAAAACTGCTCTTACAAAGCTGCCCCTCAAACTCCAGTGACATTCTCTCATGGTAGGAACTATTTTCTTAGTTCCTTTTCAGTAAAGAATAAAATGCCTGATTGCTTAAAATAGTATCAAAACCAGCAGGACACTTGGATCAGACAACCCACATAATTTATCCTGAGACAAATGAATTTTAATTAGCAAATAGCATCATCCCACACTCCTAGGACAACTTGCACAGTGGCCATCAGCCACTGAGCACCGGGGTCAGCCATTTTTGCTCACTGGCTCAGTGTGTGCAGAAGCCCTGCTTGCCAGTGACAGGAGTAGCGAGTACACGGGTATGAAGAGTCCTTGGAATGCCTCTCCTCATTCTTTACAAATCTGCCTTCCAATCTTGAGCAGTGAATATTTAGAACGTGTTCCAAAGCAAATGCAAAACTGCTGATGCAGAGGGGAGTATGGAAAGTCAGCAGAAACCGACTGCTGAAAATCTTAGAAGCGGCACTTATTTTAATGTTTTTACACACTGGGGCACAAGCACATGCACGTGCAAACTGCAGCCTGCACCTCTTAGTGCTACTGTTCTTGAGCTCACTTTTATAGTCTGACACTTTGTTGACATTCTCCCACCTGTTTGTGTTTGTGTTAGAACCCCCTTTTATCCCACTTTCCACATCTGCTTCTTCCCTCCTGCCATCTGAAAGACATTTAAAAAAGAAATAAGTGGTAAAGGGAGCCAGTGTTGTGGTTCAGCTAGTAAGGCTGTGGCCTACCATGCTAGCATCCCCTAAGGGAATGTGTCCCATCAACTCCACTTCCTATCCAGCTCCCTACTAATGGCCTGGGAAAGCAACAAAAGATGGGCCTAGGTGCTTGGGCCCCTGCCATTCACATGGGAGACTCAAATGAAGCTCCTGGCTCCTGGCTTTGATTCGGCTCAGTTCTGGCCATTGTGGCCATCTGCGGGGTGAACCACCAGATAAAAAGATACCTCTCAGGCCGGCGCCGTGGCTCAACAGGCTAATCCTCCGCCTTGCGGCGCCGGCACACCGGGTTCTAGTCCCGGTCGGGGCACCGATCCTGTCCTGGTTGCCCCTCTTCCAGGCCAGCTCTCTGCTGTGGCCAGGGAGTGCAGTGGAGGATGGCCCAAGTGTTTGGGCTCTGCACCCCATGGGAGACCAGGAGAAGCACCTGGCTCCTGCCATCGGAACAGCGCGGTGCGCCGGCCACAGCGCGCTACCGCGGCGGCCATTGGAGGGTGAACCAATGGCAAAAGGAAGACCTTTCTCTCTGTCTCTCTCTCACTGTCCACTCTGCCTGTCAAAAAAAAAAAAAAAAAAAAAAAAAAGATACCTCTCTCTCTCTCACTCTTTCAAAAAAAAAAATAAATAAATCTTTAAAAAAAAAAGAAAAGAAATAAGCAGCATTAATGAATTAATAATCAATTGCTCAGCTCATAATTTAGTCTACTTAGAAACTGATGAAAGTGAATTTAGTTAATACATCTGGAGGTCATGGAGGCTGTTGCCAGATAACAAAATATTATTTTCTGGAAGACAAAATTGTCAGAAATTTCATTTATTTATTTTTAATACAAAAGAGAGATGGTATAACTATATAACCACATACACTTCCTTAATCTTCTTATTTCTTTCAAAATGAAAAAGATTGAACCCAGGAGTAAAAAAAAATGCTGGACTATGAATTAATTTGAGAGAGAGACAGAATGACAGAGAGCTTCCATCCATTGGTTCACTCTTCACAGGCCCACAACAGCCAGAACTGGATCAGCTGAAAGCTGTGAGCCAGAAACTATATATTGGATATATATCTATATCTATATCTATATATGTATATATCGATAATAGAATTATATATGTACACATATATGTTTATAAATAGATATCTAAAAATGAATTGAGAAAGAGATGGAATGGACTATATGGGAACAAAAACATACATGGTTCCAAAAAAAGTAAATGTTGGTGCTTTGTATGCCACATGCAATCATCTTTGAGACATGTATGTGAAAATGTTATGAAGAAGTGGCTATAGCACCAAAACTAGGAGATTATCAGTTGAATAATTACACTATTTTTGTGTAATGCAAGCGCAAAAATAGTATGTAGGCAGAGAGATGGGAAATGTCATCAGCTCTTTTCAACAGTCAAGGAAAAGAGAACAAACATGGAAGTACATAAAAATAAAGAGGGTTAATACAAGTTAGCATAAAAAAGTTAATTCTTGCTTGTATACAGTAATTAGAAAATGAAACTTGAAATTAGGATAACAAAATCATTACCATGGTACATTTTAAAAAGAAAATATCTAGGGGCTGGCACCGTGGCTCACTTGGTTAATCCTCCGCCTGCAACACCGGCATCCCATAGGCCCACAACAGAAGTCCCGGTTGCTCCTCTTCCAGTCCAGCTCTCTGCTGTGGCCCGGGAAGGCAGTGGAGGATGGTCCAAGTGCTTGGGCCCTGCACCTGCATGAGAGACCAGGAGAAGCACCTGGCTCCTGGCTTCGGATGGGCACAACGCCGGCCACAGCAGCCATTTGGGGGTGAACCAATTGAAGGAAGACCTTTCTCTCTGTCTCTCTCTCTCTCACACTGTCTATAATTCTACCTGTCAAATAAATTTTTAAAAAATGAAAATATCTGGGCACAAATCTAATAAAATCATTATAAAATTTATTTTTAAAAGCTAAAAATTCAAAGAACAAAATCAAACGATAAAAATAAATGGAAACATATTCCATATTCATGGGCTGGTATACTCAACTTTTTAAATTATTTATTTGAGAGAGAGAGAAAGAGAGCAAGAGAGAGAGAGTCCTATCCACTGTTCACTCTTAAATACTGACATGGTTGGTAATGTGGCTGACTGACGCCAAATGCCTGTAATTCAATCTAGGTCCCCCATGTGGGTGGCAAGAACCCAATCACTTGAGTTATCTCTATCTGTCTCCATGGTGCGCATTAACAGAAAGCAGGAGTCAGGAGCCAGAGCTGGGAACTCAACTCAGGTATTTTTTATATGGGAAACATGTCTTCATTGATTTAACTGCTGGGCCTGCCCTCTTTTTATGCTGCTTAATATTTTTGATTAGTATTTATTTTAGAGGAAGACACAGAGAGAGCTCCTTCCATCTGCTGATTCATTCCTCCAAATGTTTGCAATGGCTCCTGGCTGGGAATGAAACCCATAACTGGGATTCAATTCAGGTGACCCATTTGAATGGCAGGGACCTAAGCCGTTGAGCCATTACTGCTGCCTTCCACTGTCGGCATTAGAAGGAAGCTGCAATCAGGAGCCGGAGTGGCATTGAACCCAGTTCTCAAATAGGGGATGTGGACATCTTAACCTTTAGGCTTAATACCTGCCCCTTGATACTATTTTTTTTTAAAGTATCATTTAAAATTTAGGAATATTTAGGAGTGTTTAGTCCTAAGGAAAAAATTTGCATTCCCTCACGGAAAAACTTATGCATTAAACTCACTACACAGGACAATTTCATAAAAAACTAAATAATTAAAGAGAATAAAGTATAAAAAAAATCTCCATTACTCAGGTTTCTTTTAGGGGTCACATATACAGCACTTATGGGGAATCTCACTTAATTCTGTTTGGCTTATTTCTTTGGCAGTTTCCTAAAGGTTTTTCTCTTGCTACAGGCGGAGTAGAGAAGGAGGCCCTCCCTGGGAAACATAGCTTATAATAGAGCCTTCCAATCTGACTTAATGGCAGTTAGACAGTAAAAACTCTTTGAAAATTAAAGATTCTCTATTTAATTGAGAATTGCATAATGCTACTTTTATTTTCCCTACTGTGTAAAAGAAACTGAAAGGCTAATGCCATTATAGTTTTGTTCTTGAAAATAGACATCTTGGGGCCGGTGCTGTGGCATAGCGGGTAGCATTCCATATGGGCACCGGTTTGAGACCCAGCTGCTCCACTTCTGATCCAGCTCTCTGCTATGGCCTGGGAAAGCAGTGGAAGATGGCCCAAGTCCTGGGCCCATGCATCCACATGGGAAGACACGGAGGAAGTTCCTTGCTCCTGGCTTCGGATCTGCGCAGCTCCAGCCATTGCGGCCAACTGGGGGGTGAATCAGTGGATGGAAGAACTCTCTCTCTCTCTCTCTCTCTCTCTCTCTGCCTCTCCTTTTCTCTCTCTGTATAACTCTGACTTTCCAATAAATAAATAAATCTAAAAAAGAAAATAGGTATTTATATATACTGGAAATGGAATCACACGGATGGTAAGTAACTTGACCAAGGTCAGACCTGGAGTTGTCCCCTATGCACTGGTCCTCTGCTCCTTTCTCTCTCCTATTCATGAACACTTAATAACATAGGGATGACTCTCCAATCACCTTTTGTCTAAACTGCTATTTCACTAACTGGAATCTCTGCCGTGGGACTTCTAGCTGACTCAGACAAACATGTATTGAAAAGGATGGATGAAATAAACTCACTAACATTTATAATCCTGTAAATTGTATTGAATATTTTGTCCTAACAAAACCTCTTGATGTATTATAGAAAGGGCATTTGAGAAAGTTTTTGTCCTAGAAAAAGATTTGAATAGGGTGGAAATATATTGTAATATTTATATTAGTATTAATTGTTTTCTTCAATAGCATGTTCAATAGTGGAATTTTCAAATAACAAGATTTATTCTGACCATAAATATAGTCATCATTATCATTATTGTGCTTATATTTTGTAATGTTTACCTAGTGGAATTGGCTTTTAGTTTTAGAATGCTATTAAAGAATAGTCAGGAAAGTTATCTTTTCCATAACAGTAATTTAGTGGAGACTCTAAGTAATATTAACCACTAATCTAGAATTTTACTTTTAGGGAGATTAGTGTTGTGAACAGGAAATTTTATACACACACGTACAGGAAGGAAGGGGCTTCAAAAAGCTCACGTAAATGGAATTAAAATATAGTTTAGTTGGTTGCAAAAACTATTCAAATCCATGCATAAGTTTTTCATACTATACATTTCCCATGAACTTTTCAAAGATCCCTTGTAAATATGCATTTTCCCTTTCAGCTGAGAGGACCTTAAGAAAATTAGATCCTGTAACACATCTTTCTAAAACAGTTTTGACCCAATTGATTGATTGCAACTGATTGATTTACTTTCTTGAGTTGTCAATTAAATTTACAGCCCCAACCACTTCCCTGTTGGGCCCTCATACTCTGGACACGAGTCACTCTCTCTCTCTCTCTTTTTTTTTTTTTCTTTTTTGACAGGCAGAGTGGACAGTGAGAGAGAGAGAGAGAGAGAGAGAGAGAGAGAAAGGTCTTCCTTTGCCATTGGTTCACCCTCCAATGGGCGCCGCGGCTGGCGCACCACACTGATCCGAAACCAGGAGCCAGGTGCTTCTCCTGGTCTCCTATGGGGTGTAGGGCCCAAGCACTTGGGCCATCCTCCACTGCACTCCTGGGCCACAGCAGAGAGCTGGCCTGGACGAGGGGCAACCGGGACAGAATCCGGCACCATGACCAGGACTAGAACCCGGTGTGCCGGCGCCACAGGCAGAGGATTAGCCTATTGAGCCGCGGCACCGGCCAGCCACTCTATCTTAATAACTCCAGGGTCAGATGCTAGACAACTAGAAAAGTCCCTATGTCCCAAAGTGACACTCAAATTATTCAACAAGGCCTGGTGGCCTTATCTGACTGTTTCCTCCCCCATGGAAATGACAATAAAGAATCTTGCTGGAAGTTCCACCTCTCCTTCTACCTCTAACCAGCCCTGATGCACTGTGTCTTCCCCCATGGAATTCTGATTGACAAAACTGTAAATCACTTTCCATTCTCTCATGATTCGTGGCTGGTTGGCTATACCTTATCCAAGGTAATATGATGAAAACACACCCCAGCTGGCAACTGATGCACCTAGTACCGTAGTTCTTCATTCTCATACCACTTTCAAAAAATGAATGAATCAAAGCTATTTCCTGGGGAAATAGCTGATGTTAGCCTGTGGAAGGGAATCTACAAGATGAGTCTGGACCATTTTGTGGTTTCAGGAAGTTAGGAAGTGCTCAAAAAGCCATATATACTAAGCACTGTTTCACCTGTTACAGATGCAACAGAGGACAAAAGTTTAAAAAAATTTCATACCTGATACTCAAATTCCAGAGGAGGAGAAAATAATAGTGATAGGTAATACGGAAAAAAGAAATAATTCCCAAAAGTAGTTTGGTCGTGATGAAATGGGAGTGAAAGGCAGCTTTTTAGACATGATGATTTATGAGCACATATTTAATTGTGCTAAGGAAACAGTTAGCCACATGGATACCTGTCCAGGGTGTCCAAAGAGAGGAAACCATCCAAAACAAAACAAAACAAAAAGGTCCTCAGGTTAAAGTTGCCTAGAAAACTCAGGAAATAGAAAGGCCATTATGGCTCAAGCCCAGTGAAAAATGAACAAAATGGTAGAAGAGGTCAGAGATGTGGATAAGGGCCAAGAAGAGATTCCTAATGTTGGATTTTGATGACTAGATGTTAGATTGGCATTTTCCTGTGGAACATATAACACCAAGGTATGGATTTTCAACACAGGATTAATAGGTTCTGTCTTATGTTTCAAAAGGACATTTTGACTTCTGCCTGGAGGCTACACTGTTAAAGAGCTGTGGAGGGGACAGTGACAAAAATGGGGAGCAATTTGGACGCCACGTTAATAGTGATGGTGAGAAGTGAAGGTGGCTCAGGCCACAGTGTTAGCAGCGGAGATGAAGAGAATTGGCTAGGTATGGATGCATACTTTATGCTCAATAATCATATTGTCTGCAGAAAGGGAGAGCTTTATTCATTCCTTTCTGATCTTTACACCTTTTATTTCCTCTTGCGTTACTGCAGTGGCTAATGCCTCTAGTGTTATGTAGAACAGTACTGTTGTTGCAGAAGTCTGTAATCCAAGTCATTTGGGTTCCTGTCTCCTGACCACCAAAAATGAGAGGCATGGACAAGGAAGGGTGAGCAGAGTCAAAGTTTATTGAAACAGGAAAATCTCCCACAGTGGCAGTGGTCCGTGAGCAGGGATGCCACTGGGTGGAGGCCGTCTGGGGATTTTATACCCTTTAGGCCTAGGGGAGGTTTACAGGGGGCTTCTCTAGCAGGTTATTTAGTAACTAGAGGTCCTGTCTCTGCTGTAATATCATTCTGTTTTTTTTTTTTTTAAATCTCAAATTCCTCTCATTTTTTTTTTCATTTAATCCATATACACAGATTTAGGAACGTAGTAATATTTCTCACCCTACGCTCGCTGCTGCCCATGCTCCCAACCTTCCTCCTTGTTCCTCTCCTATTGCTGCTCTTAATTTTTGCAATGATCAGTTTATTTTATACTCATAAGATTAACCCTCTACATGTCCTCATCTCCAGTTTTCTATACCTTGTCTTTGCAAGGCTTATATTTCTGCATATTGGCCCTTTCTTCCAGGTTATCTACCTTAAAACTGAGCTAACTACTTCCTGGCTGTATCAATGTGAGCAGACATCCTTGTCTTATTCCTGAACTTAGGAGAAGAACATTAAATCTTTCAATATTAAATATGGTGGGTGTGTTATAAAGTTTGCAGAAGATCCTCTATATTAATTTTTCTTCTGAGATTTTTGTCTTTGTGCCATGAATTGATTTCACTGGTTGATTTTTAAATACTAAAGGATCATTTCATCCCTCTAATAAAACAAAAACAAAAACAAAAACACTTCATTTTTTCATGATATTTTATACTTGGTGAATTCTATATTCTAAAATTCTATTAAAATTTTGTCTATATAAACAAAGGACATTAGAGTAGAATTTTAATTTTTGTGCTACTTTTAGCTGGTTTTGGTATCAGAATAATAAAGGCTGAGAATTGAAGTATTATGGATTCCCTCTGCTTCAATTTTCTGGAAAACTTTCTATAGAATTAATACTAATTCTTCTTTAGGCATTTTGTATAATCTTCCAGAGAAGCTACATGTGCCTGGATAATTCTTTACTTTTTCAGAAGTTCTTTTAATAAAACTTCGATTTCCTTAATAATTATAAGAAAATCAATGACATATTTCATGATGACTGACAGTTAAAATAGCTTGCATACTTTGAGAATTGGTTCATTTCATGTAAATTGTTAAACCACTGTGCTTAGAGTTATATATAATAGCCCATTATTTTCTTGTTTATGCCTATAGGGTCTGTAGTGATATATCTTGTTTAATTCTTAACACTAGTAATTTGTATCTTCCCTCATTTTCTCTGACACTCTTGCTAGAAGTTTGTCAAGAAGTTTACTGATATTTTCAAAGAACCAGGCTTTTGTTTCAGTGATTTTGTTTGTTTTTATTTGTCTAATTTAGGTTCTTATCTTTACTGTGTTCTTTATTCATGCTTTCTGTTGCTTGGTTCTTCTCTTTCCTTGGGATGAGAGATTAGATGGTTTATTTGCCATATTTTTTCTAATCTATGCATCTAGATTTATTATTTTTCCAATATTACTTTAGATTTATCTCATAAATATCAATATAATGTAGTCTTCATTTTCAATCAGTTGAAGGCTTTTTATCTCTTCTGAGATATCTCATTAGACTTATGGATTATTTTGAATTGTGTTGATTAGTTTCAAGTTTTAGAGATTTTTCCACATAGCTGTCTGTTACTGATTTCTAGGGCTTCTATTACAGTCACAAACCACTCAGTGTAGGTGTTTGTTTCTTTTACAGCTCCAACAGGTTCTATTGATGTTTTAAAAGAATGTATTATCTGTCGTAAGTTCAATAAGATTCCCTTTGGGTTGGTGGATGGTATTTTAAATTCTGTAGTATTCCTTTGTTGTTTGTTTGTGTTGGGGGGTTGTTCTGTCAGTTTTTGAGAAAGCTTGTTGAAGTAAAACATAATTGTAGGTTTATTTATGTCTCTTCAGTTGTCTATTTATATATTTTTTAGTTATGTTGTTTGGTCCAAATACATTTAAGTTCACCATCTCTTTTTGATAGAGTCATCTTGTCATCATTTAATATTGTTCCTCTTGTAATTTTCTTTGCTCTGAAGTCTACTTTATCTTATATTAATACAATATCTACCACTATAATCCAAAAGTTGTACCTATGAAATTTATATTTATTAAATAAAAGCTTTCTATAAAAATACAATTCCTCTTCCTTTTCTTAAACTTTTCATTAGTGATATGTCTTTCATCATCCTTTTACTTTCAATATATTCATGTCATTATATTTCATGTAAATTTATTTTATATAACAGAAAATGCTCATTTTAAAAAGCAGTCACTATATTATCTCTATATTTTTACCCTTAATTAATTACCCTTAATTAAATACAAATTCATTATATGTAATATAATAATTGACATGTTAAGACTTGGCTTTTATTTTATTTTTGCATTCTCTTTGTTCTATTTGTTCATTATTTT
Organism: Lepus europaeus; assembly: GCF_033115175.1. Classification (NCBI taxonomy): domain Eukaryota; kingdom Metazoa; phylum Chordata; class Mammalia; order Lagomorpha; family Leporidae; genus Lepus; species Lepus europaeus. The sequence continues at coordinate 94,370,868 of NC_084830.1, forward strand.
TCCATTTCCTTTTTCTGTATTCTTTTGTGTTTCATGAGCATTTTTTGAGACCTATCTATAGTGTTTTAGTATACCTGCCTATAGCATTTTCAGTGATTGTGAATGCTAAGCATTATCTTATTTGTTCATAATTATCACTATCTATTGATGTAAATATCTTACCAGTTCAAAGAAACTACTGAAGCCTTACCTCTATTATGTGTCCATTTATTCTCCTTTATTTATAAAATTTCTTAAATATTTCCTCCATGTGCATTGACATCCACACTAGAAATGTTATAATTTTTACTTGAACCATCTCCTATACTTTAGAAAACTCAAAAGGAAAAGGAAAATGTATCTACTTACATTTTTTTTTTTTGACAGGCAGAGTTTAGACAGTGAGAGAGAGAGAGACAGAGAGAAAGGTCTTCCTTCCATTGGTTCACCCCCCAAATGGCTGCTACAGCCAGCGCGTTGAGCTGATCTGAAGCCAGGAGCCAGGTGCTTCTCCTGGTCTCCCATGCGGGTGCAGGGCACAAGCACTTGGGCCATCCTCCACTGCCCTCCCAGGCCACAGCAGAGAGCTGGACTGGAAGAGGAACAACCAGGACAGAATCTGGCGCCCCAAATGGGACTAGAATCTGGGGTTCTGGAGCCAAAGGTGGAAGATTAGCCTAGTGAGCCACAGCGTCGGCCATCTATTTACATTTTTATTTTACTTATTACTCTTTCTTTCTTTGTGATGTGTCAAGATTCCTTCTTTAATCATTTCCTTTTTGCTAAAAGATGTATTTTTAATCATTCTTTTAGGATAGGTCTATTGACAACAGATTTGCTTAGTTTTATTTTATCTGAGAAGGTCCTGATTTCTGAGCGATATTTTTGGTATATAGAGATTTCTAGGTTAATGTTTCTTCCTTTTTAATAATTGAAAAACATCATTCCACTTCCTCCTGGTCTTCATTAGTGCTGGTGAGAACTGCAGAATTATTTGATTTATGTTTCTTCTATTTGTTGTACCTCTTTCCTGCTGCTTTTAATGGCTGTTTTTTCTGTGTCTTTAATTCTCAGAATCTGATTAGAAAATGTTTACATGGATTCATTTGACTTTTTCCTTTTTGAGAATTTGGTGTTTGAAGCTATATATCAGTTTTTATCTTTTGCAATGTTTTGGAAGTTTCCATCCAATATCTCTTCAACTACTCTTTGAGCTCTAACCTTTCTGTTCTCTTGGGGCTCTGATGACATATTAAATCTTTCATTACAGATCCACAGACATCTGAGATTTTGTTGATTTTTTTTTCAGTCCAATTTCACTCTTTTTTCAAATGGATGATTTTTATTGTTTTGTCTCTCTTATTCTTCAAGTTGATTTTTATCTCATCTCTCCATTCAGTCTGCTGTTATTCTCATTCAGTGAGTATTTATTGCAGTTATTGTATTTTTCAGTTAAATCATTTTAATTTGTTTTTGAATGAGACTATCCATTTTCTACCCATTTGTTTTAATCGTGTTTGTAACTAAATGAAGCAATTTTATGATATTTAAAGCATTTATTTTCAAAGAGTTTATTGTCATGCTAAGCTTGGTCTTGTTGTTTGAGACAAAGTGGTTAAGTTGGTTGGCATTTCTGAGTTTCCAGTTTCTTCCACAACAAATCTGATATATATTATACCTAAAAACCCCAGAGAGCACATTGCTGCATGGTTCTTCAGATGCTGAAGTTTCCAGACAGTCTGTCTTCCTTACTCTTCCATCCCTTACAGATTTAAAAAAAATATAATCTTCATTAATTTCCGATGATTTAATAATAGGAATAGGGAAAAAAAAAAAAAAAACACTTGTTTTTCCAGAACAAGTCTAGGCATATATATATATATATATATATATATATATATATATATTTGAAAGAGCCACAGGCAAAAAGAAGGAGAGACAAAAAGAGAGAGTTCCTCCCTCTACTGGTTCACTCCCCAATTGGCCTCAATGGCTGGAGCTGGGCCAATCCGAAGCTAGGAGCCAAAACCTTCTTCTGGGTCCTCCATGCAGGTACAGGGGCCCAAGCACTTGGGCCATCTTCTACAGCTTTCACAGGCCATTATAGAGAACTGGTTAGGTAGAGGAGCAGCCAGGACATGACCAAGCAACCATATGGGATACTAGCCCTTCAGGCAGAGGCTTAACCTACTATGCCACAGTCAGCCCTGCAAATTGTATTTTTGACAGACAGCTCAGAGGGGCTTTTTAATTGATTGGACAGGGCCTAGATGAAAGAATAGAGTGAAGAGAAATTCCAGGTATTTTTGGCCTATGCAAAAAGAAGTATAACATCTACATTTGCCCTATTGGCACAGAAATACTGTGACAGGAACTAGTTTTGGAAGTATAATCCAGAATTCAGTTTTTCTAACATACTTAGCTTATGTTTTAGTTAAACATGTTTGATTTAGAAATGCCTATCAGAACTCTAGAAATATTGCAGAGACAGTTGCATTATATAAATCTAGTTCAAGGAACATTACAAGGCAAGATATAAGTTTTGGTTTAGTCACTGAATCTTTAGTTGAGTGCTGTAGACATTGCTAGTGAACTTCAAAGACTGCTACAATAGTGGGAGGTGAAATACTGAATACAAAGGATCATGGTAAAGAGACAATTCTTTCAATGAGGTCTGTTCCGAGTGTGGGCAGGGTGTAGATAAATGGAGTGGCAGCTTGGGAACAATTTGGCATCAAGAAAGGATTTTTGTTTGTTTTGTTTTTGAGTGAGAGGATAGTATAGTTGCTTGCACACCGTTCAAAGTGATCTAGTATGAAGGAAAGTCTGATGATGCAATGCATACGATGGAATATTGTTGGAACAATGCTCTTGAAGAAGCAAGACAGGATGAAATACACTGCATAACTGGATGTTCTGACTTCAGATAGGAGAAAAGAGATAATCTAAGCAAATCCCAAAGAAGAAGATATAGGCACAGATACAAGTAGGTAGATACAGACGGGGATTGGAGTGATGTTCTCATTTGTTCTTTTCAGTGGAGTAGGCAGTAATGTTATCACCAAGGAGTGAGGATGCAGTAGAAATCACTGGGACTTGGGGAGAGAACATGGTATGAGAATAACTCCTGAGGAAGCTCAAAGCTGAATAGAGTAAGGAAAGTATTATGATTTCATAGACCAAGGAAGACCAGAAAAGTTAAGATAGACACTCTAAGCACACAGAGGTCTAGGAGACAAGCTTAGAGAGTCCCTACTCCTAGAGAAGAGAAGAAAGGCACAAAAAATCACATATTATAACTAGGAACACCATCTTAAAGTTAAGACACAGATAATAAGCCTGGATAAAGTACAGTATTCAAGATCCCACAAATATTTTTATCAGCCTGAAACTTGTCAAGATTCTGTCCTGTAAATCACTATGGCCCAGACTAAGTCTACAGAGTAGAGTGATATTGCACATGATTTGAACGTAATGGGAAAATGCTACAAGTGTCCCTTCCCAGGCAGACTTGTAACTCATCTGTAGACTTAATCTCAATAACTTTACTGATGCCACCTAGAGATAAGGATGTTATTTCACAGTGTTCTAAATTGAAGTTACATGCGGGAACCTCAAAAAGATTGAAGACAATGACATTAAAAGAAGTAATTTTTGCTGCAAAATTTTTTGAAATACATACTCATTCTTTTCATAGTGTCTGTTGTCCATGAACAGTTTGGTGATCACTCATACATGTTATTTAAGTAAATTTTGTGTAACTTAAAACTGTGCTGTACAATTTCCCAGTGGGTTTAAATCCACCTGGAATTCTGTTTCTCCTCTATAACATTCCACAAGTACGAATAAAAATAAACACTCACATGTATGTTCAAAGTTGTATGTTACCTTTTTGTGACTTTAGTGCAGTCCGTTGGATTTGGCAGAACAGGTAGTTCTTCTCTTCCCATACAAGGGAGCACTGAATCTCACTGTCATTTAGAACACTGAGTCATCAGGAGACATGCACAGTCACTCAGGTGCCAAGCTAGGGGACTGAGCAAAAGAAGGGTTTCCTTGATGACTGTGCTCCTAAAGGGGGTAACGAAATCCACATAACTTTTACGTGGAGTTTCAGCAGCAGCTTTCACTCTAATTATGGACAAACTTTAAAGATACCAATCGCATGTATTTCAAGTTCTTCATTTTGAGAATGAAGGCAGATACTGAAGGAAACCATCATGCGTTTACATAGCCATTCTCAGCACTGAGGATTGTGGAGCTGCAGAACTTTAAGAAGCAAAGGGTTCCCCTGTCCTTTCCCTCTTTCTGCCCGCAGGCAGGTCCCAAATCCTCCTTTACTGGAGACTACTGTTATCAGCTCAGAACCAGGCACCAGAAGAGTTTACACACAAACCTAGCTGCACATACTCTTTTCATGTATTTCCGTCCACAGCTTCCCACCTGGGCACACCTGTAATGTTACTGATCTTTGTCTAACACGTATAAAAATATCATACTTTGGTCATTTGGACGTCACTCTCTTGTGAAGATTCCTGTGTACATGGAAATTTAATAAAGCTTTTTTGCTTTTTCCTTGTAAATCAGCTCTTCTGTTGACTTTTTGAGCCATATACCCAGGAACAACAAAATGCCATTATGCAAATCTGTGCAGTCTTAAACAAAATGTTCTAAATGCAGATTAAACTTTCAAAATAACCTTTCAAAGTGTTCTGTAAATTGCGTAAAGAATTAAGCATGAACAAATGCAAACGGCGGCTACACCTCAAATTCCAGTAATCTCCAAGCCCTTATATTGGGAATAATGTTGAAAGCTATAAAGTAAGCTAAATAAATCACCACCATGGTTGATTCTAATAGCACAATTCATGATTTTAACTAATAATGCCTCAGACTTTCATTAGTCTTCTTTGTTTTCCTACAATGTTACGATATCATCTGTGACACCAGCCATTTAGTGTAGGAGTTAAGATATCACTTGGGATTTCCACATCCCATATAAGAGTGCCTGGTTCAAGTCTGGCTCCACTCCCAATTCAAGCTTCCTGCTAATGCACATCCTGGAAGACAGCAATTATGGCTGAAGTAGTTGGGTCCCTGTCATCCGTGTAGAAGATACTGACTTCAGCCTGGCCCATTAGCAGATATCACAGCTAGCAGATAGGAGCTCTCTATCCCTTTCTCCCAGTCTCTGGTTTTCAAATAAATAAGATAATTTAAAAAAAATTAAAGATATTGGTTATGTGGATCCAAGCCCACTACATATTAGTTACAGGAAAGTAATAGAGTTGAAAAACGTATTGAGAACCTATTGTTTGAGACTATATGCATGGCTATCACAGATGAAAAGCTGAGAAATACACACGTAAGTAATTGAACATTACAGTTCTTTTATGTTAAAGTTGAAATATTAAGGAACAAATAATAAAAAAAAAAACTAATGTCCTACATGGCTTCTGTTAGAGCACACAATACAACCAGCATTTTACTTTCTTGTAGTAGTCACACCTTATCATTTTTAGCATTACAAGTCTTTTCAGAGCTGAGATACCTTAAAAACAATGTGCTGAATTTTTTTTAGGGTATTTTATTTAGTAAATATAAATTTCCAAAGTACAGTTTATGGATTACTATGACTCCCCCCCCCCATAACTTCCCTCCCACTCGCATCCCTCCCATCTCCCGCTCCCTCTCCCATTTCATTCACATCAAGATTCATTTTCAATTATCTTTATATACAGAAAGATTGATTTAGTATATATTAAGTAAATATTTCATCAGTTTGCACCCACACAGAAACACAAGTGTAAAATCCTGTTTCAGTACTAGTTATAGCATTACTTCACATTGGACAACACATTAAGGACAGATCCCACATGAGACGTAAGTACACAGTGACTCCTGTTGTTGACTTAACAATTTGACACTCTTGTTTATGGCGTTACTCAATTGTGGAGTGAAACATCACATGGAAGACTTCTCTCTCTCTCTCTGCCTCTCCTCTCTCTGTGTAACTCTGACTTTCAAATAAATAAATTTTTAAAAAAATCAATTTCTCTAACTATGTTATCAAAGTAACTGATAATGTTGTTTCGTGGGTGGAAATTACAAATGCACTGTTAACAACATGAGCACTTTTGTCTAGAAATTTCACTCCTTGATCTATTATGTTACCTTATATAGAAAAATATTTATGTAAATTATGTTGTCCTTGAGGGGCTGGCACCATGGCACACTAGGTTAATCCTCCGCCTGCACTGCCGGCATCCCATATGGGCGCCAGTTCTAGTTCCAGCTGCTCCTTTTCCAATCCAGCTCTCTGCTATGACCTAGGAAAGGAGCAGAAGATGGCTCATGTTCTTGGGCCCCTGCACCCAGATGGGAGACCTGGAAGAAGCTCCTGGCTCCTGGCTTTAGATCTGTGCAGCTCCGGCTGTTGTGGCCACTTGGGGAATGAACCAACGGATGGAAGACCTCTCTCTCTGTCTCTCTCTCTCACTGTTTGTAACTCCACCTCTCAAATAAATAAATAAAAATCTTAAAAAAATATGTTGTCCTTATTTTCACAACATTATCTATTTCATTTCACTTTTGTAGTGCTTGCTGTCTAGTCATTTCTAGAACATTGAGACAGTTAGCCTATCAATCTATATTTGATCTTGTTAAAGTATACACTGTTAATTATAATTATTTTTTACAGAAACAATATAATTTTCACAAGTCCATAATCTTTAAGATATGCCTAGTATTATTTATATTACTACCATATTAAAAACTCATTGCTTTTAAAAATTATTCACTCATGAAAGATTTCTTTTGAGTGCAAAGTTTTGTTTACTAACTTCATGCAGATGTACTGCTTAGCAGCTCAAGCTGCTCATAGGGATAATGTTTCAAAGTTTTATGCAAAGTGAATTAGAAATGGGTAGGAACTGCAGTTGGGTAGAAGGGTAACTTTTTAATTTCTATAGCACAGTAGGGTAACTAAGGCTGACAACAATCAAATATTTCAAAATAGCTAGCACAGAGGATTTTGAATGTTCCCATTTCAAAGAAATGATAATTCTGGGAGGCGATAAATGTAGCATGGTCATCACACCAGTGCACATCAACTACCCTGATCTGACCTTTTCACACTGTACACATGCATTGACATATCACACTGCCTCCCGTGAATATGTCCAATTATTGCATGTCTATCAGAAATTTACATCTTTAAAAAAGTGAATTAGACAAAGGAAGAAATATCCAGATCAGCAGTCTATTCATTAACTTAGTAAACATTTATGGCCACAAATAAGTCTGTGAAACTAAGACAAACACACATGAATAGTTAAAATGCAGAGCATAGAGAACCAACATCATGGTTTACCTCAAGCAGTCACCAAGGCAATGCAGTCTCCTTGAAGTTGTCCTAGGAGTTATGTAAATGAAATGTTCTCTATTTTTCACTCATGGGAACAAGGATTCAGAGAAGGCAATTCACGCACATAGGGTGACTGAGCTAGCCATAGATGAGGCTGAGATTAGAAGGTAGGTCTATCTCATTTCAGAGCTGGACATTTTTCCTCCAAAAATAAACAAAACGAATCTCAGAAAAACAAGGAGCACACACACAAAACTACCTTTAGGTCTGATCTCTGTTTTGAGTCAGATATGCTGAAATCCCTTTCCAAGACAACACACAGTAAGAAGATGAAAAGAATAAACAAACAAAAATAATGTCAAATATTTAACCAGGGTGAAAAGAAAAGAAAAGAAAAAATAAAGCAGTCTCTTGTTAGGAATGATGATAAAGTGTAAAACTCCACAGGTAAGAAATCACTGTCGGGGAACTTGGAAGGCTTCCATAGCCTTGGCAACTCATGACGACAGCCTAGGGTGGTTACTGGCGCCATAAACTAGAGTGTCAATTTGTTGGGTCAACAACAGGAGCCACTGTGCGCTTGCTCCTGATTAGGGATCTCTGTCCTTAATGTGCTGTACATTTTGATTTAATGCTATAACTAGTACTCAAACAGTATGCTTCACTTTGTGTTTCTATGTGGGTGCAAACTGTTGAAGTATTTATACTAAATTGATCTTCTGTATATAAATAGAATTGAAAATGAATCTTGATGTGAATGGAAAGGGAGAGGGAGCGGGAGAGGGGAGGGTTGCGGGTGGGAGGGAAATTATGGGAAGGGGAAGCCATTGTAATCCATAAGCTGTATACTGGAAATTTATATTCATTAAATAAAAGTTAAAAAAAAAAAAGAAATCACTGTAAAGTTAGTGGGCCTTGAAGTGAAGAGGAAGTTAGGCCTTGAGCAGAGATAAGGGAGGACAAGCCACATGAAGAGGGCAGACGCCCTAATCTCTATTTACTGTGACCCCTCTTCCAGTTCCCTGTAGGTATTGGCATATCTGGGCACTCATCCAAATCTCTGTTCCCCATAGGTGTTGACATGTCTGGGTGGGTGTCTCATTTCAGTCTTCTGTAAAAGCCCTGCTTAAGGTCCCATAATTGTGATCTCAAGTACCCCACAGGTGGTCCTGGTTCCTGCAGGTTGCAACTAAACCTGCCAGTGTTGTAACTGCTAATACATGATGCTGATGAGGCTTATAAATATTGTAAGGAACCTGGATCAGATGCCCAGTCCTAGAAATTGATTCTACTGTACCTGTCAGTGTTAATAAACTGCTTCTGCTGATCCTTCACCCAGCCTCCGGTGCCTGTTTGAACTAAGGGAATTTAGCTTTCTGTAACAAGAGCATCCACCAAGGGTCCATCTGAGGGCATCCAGCAGGGATGACTGAAGGTCTTAGGCAGCAGAAGTAGCAGTGTTGAGGTCACCAGCACATAGTATTCTTTTAGTGTGGAATATGAAAAATCATTCCCACAACCCAAAAGTCGTATTGAAGAAAACTTGCCCACTTTAATCATTGCTCTGGATGAAAGAAGTATAAATGAACTCCCTGGAGAATTTGTAAACATAAATTGACACATAGGTGAGTTTGACATGACACTGACTTCTTCTGTGTGGCCTTGAATTCCCAATAGAGATTTTAACTTAAAGAATATCTAGGTTGCTCTCATCCGTAGGCACCTGCAAATGCAAATTTTGTCTTTGCAACACATTACAGACTCTAAGGAATTCCCATGGAGAGAGCCAAGGAACATGAGCAGGCAGCGTGAAATCACAGGAGGAAATAGAGCAGAAGGAGTGAATCAGCAGAACAATCAAGAGAAACAAATGACAGATTCACAGCAGACCCTGACATTCTAGACCTGTATAAATAGAATTGCGTGATATGATCAATAGATAGGGAGAGATATGAATAGCATAGTAGGGATATAAAATAATTGAATGAAATATGGGATAAAACAGAATTTCTAAAAGTAAAAAACATAATAATTAGAATTGGAGGATTCAACAGATAGTTGGCATAACAGACTCAACCTAAGCAAAGTTACTGAGCAGAGAAGGGGACTGGAAGAGTTGCTTTTTTTACTCCACAGAGTGACAAACATATGAAGAAGGTAAGAGAATGCAGAATCAGGAGAGCCCATCTAACCTTCACCTAATAAATGTTGCTGAAGCGAACAACAGGGAGAATGACCGAGAATCAAAAGGTTTTAAATGTTACTGGTGATGATACTTCAGAGTTGAAGAAATCCATAAAACCTCATATTCAGGTCCCATCACTTCCAAGCAAAGAAAATGAGATCTTCAGATAGATGCATCAGAGCGAAATTGCAGATGGTCACAGCTGTAAGGGTGGAATGGGCACAAATTCTTCAATTGTCAGAGTTCTCAGAAAGAAAACAGATTGTCTACAAAGAAAAAAATAGTTGGACAAAGAGCAGATTTTCCCATATTCACAACCTCAACATGAGAGGTGGAGCATCAAAATATAATAAAACAAAGCACACTGAAAACCTTGTCTCTCTCTGCACCTAAATGTACTTATATATATGCACATATATGTACCCATGATTATATATGTCTATATGATACACATGTATCATAACAGCAGATTTATATTGTTTACAGGCATTAAACATAAAGACAAAGGGGTTATAAACACAAAATGCAAATAAGCTTTCTCTGTGGGAAAAGGGGCAATGGTCAGGGATTCTCTCCTGGCCCTGGAAATATTAGCAACAACGGACATCTTACGCTGGTGAGTGACCTATGCTTTACCAAACTCTTGTTGTTTAAATTCAAATTCAGGGGCCGGCTCCGTGGCTCACTAGGCTAATCCTCCGCTTGCAGCGCCAGCACCCTGGGTTCTAGTCCCAGTTGGGGCGCTGATTCTGTCCTGGTTGCTCCTCTTCCAGTCCAGCTCTCTGCTGTAGTGCAGGAGTGCAGTGGAGGATGGCCCAAGTGCTTGGGCCCTGCACTCACATGGGAGACCAGGAGGAAGCACCTTGCTCCTGGCTTTGGATCAGTGCAGTGCGCCGGCCATAGTGGCCATTTGGGGGGTGAACCAACAGAAGGAAGATCTTCCTCTCTGTCTAACTCTGCCTGTCAAAAATAAAAAAAATAAATAAATTAAATTCAAATTCAGTTGTGCAAATATATCTTTTTGTAACCATGGTAATTCTGTAAAAATACAAACAGTAATACTATAACTGTATGCAAATAAAAACAAGCATTGTTGTCATTAAAATTTATTTTTATTTGAAAGACAGAGTTATATAGAGAGATATTCCTTGCATTGTTTCATTCCCCAGATGGTGGCAAGGGCTGTGCATGATGAAGTCAGGAGCCAGGAACTTCTTCCAGGTCTCCCACATGGGTGTTGGAACCCAGAGACTTGGGCTTCGCTGCTTTACCTGGTATATTAGCAGGGAGCTGGATTGGAAGTAGAGCAACAAGGAATTGAACCAGTGACCATTTGGGATGCTGGCAGAGCAGGCGGTAGCTTAACTGGCTACTCCCTAGTGTCCGTCCAAGCATTATTGTCTTAATAAGCCACTTTCAGTCTCCATCTTAATTCCATGGCTAAATTTTTACTGCTGTGTGATGAAGGAAAAGTAAAGAAAATGGTCTCAGTTTGTTTGGTAAAGTTCTATGTTCCGGGGCCCAGTGTTGTGGCACAGAAGATTAGGCTGCAAGCTGATGTTCTGGCATCCCATTTGGGCTCTGGATTGTGTCCTGGCTGCTCCACTTCTGATCCAGTTCCCTGCCTATATTCTTGGGAAAACAATAGAAGATGGTCCAAGTCCCTGGGCCCCTATACCCACGTGGAAACTTGGAGGATGCCTATGCCTGGCATAGACCTGGCCATTGTGGCCATTGTGGAGTGGACTGGAGGAAGGAAATTCCCTCCCACCCACCCCCCATATTTCTCTGTAGCTCTGCCTTTCAAATAGATAGGTAAATATTGAGAAAAAAGTTTGTCATTAATTTTATGTCAATTTTTTATAAAAGTATTGTTTAGTTATTTTGTTTATTTATTTGAAAGGCCAAGAGAGAAAGAGTGATGAGGAGGTATCTTTTATCCACTGGTTCACTCCTAAATGCCTGCAGCAGCTGGGGCTAGGTCAGCCCAAAGCCAGGAGCCTGGAACTCCATTTAGTCTACCACGTAGATAGCAGGGATCCAAGCACGTGAGTCATTGTTCACTGCTTCCCAGGTTGCATTAGCGGGAAACTTGATCAGAAGTGGAGGAGCCAGATTCACCTCAGTACTTAATCTAATTCACAAGTTGAATTATCACACAGTGAAAATATATAGAACAACAAAATCTTCTTCAGGTTTTCTCTTTCTGAACTTCCTCCTATCACTGCTTTCTTTTCACTAGCAGGTGCCAACCCTTACTCGCCTTTCATGTACAGCACAAACGATTTTGATATGGTTTTAGCTTTTCCCAGACCCTTGAAGCAGTCATAAATGGAATGCGCTGGAGTCAGATTATGATAGTGTGAACACAGTGGCTTCTCTTTGTTTCACCTTTTGGAATCCATTGGACTTCTCTCTTTCAGACCTAAAATCTTTCCATGGAAGAACTCATTCCTTTGAATACTATTCAGTGGTTGGCTCTGTGTAAATGCAGAGACTACCGGGGTGATTAATACACAGCCCCTGCTCTCCAGGGTCTTGTGGCCTTTTGGAAGAGGGAAACATGTCAGTAGAGAAGAAAAATAAATGCAATCACAAGCATGGAGAGAAAAATATGAACAGGTTTAGGGGGACTCTCATTTTCCCCAAGACTATGGAGCTGATGCTGGCTTTGTTCATTTGTTTTGAGTTCAATATCCATAGATCATTCTCTAGGACCCATCCTAATGCAGTTCTTTGGGGGCAATTCTAGCTAAATGTGTCTCAAATCAACTTTTTTTCTCCTTCTTCTTTGCACTCCACTCTTTGCCTTCAGAGACCTCTGTTTGTTGATGTCAGCCCATCCACCAGTTCAAGGTTACCTCCTTCTCCACTGTGTCCCACAAGCAATTAATTTGTCTTAGGACACACTATTCCTGATTACTACATGATTTTTCATAGTTGGTAGCTTTTGCACACAGCTGCCCATCTGCTTAAACAGTCTGCAATGCACATATATCTTGAAAAATTATGTGTAAAATTTCAAACAAGTCACCTTCATTACCTCCTATGGGAAGCAGCACTGATGTTGAGTTCTCCAACCTATGTTATCACCAAGAGTGTAGACATGCACACTGTAACATGTTTCTATTATATACAACACACATATACATTACCAGGTGCTGGTGTTTCCACATGGTTTTACATACATCAACTCGTTTAATAGTTAAATGATCTCTATTAGATATATATTATTATCTCCATTTGTCTGATTTATACTTAAAGAAATGAAGTAAATCTCATTATTCTCCTCAGGTACATATAATGAAACTATCATCTCACTAGTAAGTGGAATAACCTGACCTACATTTAATATAATTTCAACACCAATGCTTTGTCTATTTACATGGATACATATTCACATAGCATGTGGGATCATGGAAGATATGATATAGCTGATAATACACATAAAAGGTTTTAAATAATTTAAAATAATATAATTTTAATGAAATATTTTATATTAATTTATGTATTTTACTTGAAAGAGCAAGAGAGAGATCTTTCATCTACTGATTCATTTTCCAAATACCCACAGTAGCTGCCAGGACTGGAACAGGCTGAAGCCAGGAGTAGAAACTCCTTCTGGGTCTCTTATTTGGGTGAGCGGGATCTGAGCAACTAAACCATCGTCTGCTAAGTCTCAGGATGCATTAGTAGGGAATTGTATTGGAAGTCGGGTAGCCTGGACTCAAGCTGACACTCCAGTATAGGATGTGGGCACCCCATACAGTGACTTAACTAGTTGTACAACCCACGTTTATATCCTTTAGGCATTAATATCTATGCCTATAATGAAAGATACAAGATAATTTACTTCCATATGCTTTTTGTCTTTAAAGCAGATTTGTATAAATCAAATGTACTTATTATAATGGATCCATTTCTTTGGAATACAATCTGGATATCCATTAGTTGGTAAATAGATAAAGCAAACATGAAATATATATACACGATGGAATATTATTCAGCCATAAAAAGAGGAACTTCTGCCATTTATACCAGCATAGATGAACATGGAGGACATTATGCCAAGGGGAGTAAATCCGACACCAGAAGAGAAATGCCACTTAATCTCACTCTCCTGGATAATATAAGGGATGAGAGAGTAGGAGTGTGGTTTCCAGGAAGTGGGAAGTGGAGGAAGTGGGACCATGCTAACCAAAAGGTATACATTTTCAGTTATAAAAAAATTTCACCCTGGGTCTAACGTACAGTAGGGGGGGAGATGGATTTTCTAATTAATTGGATTGTGAAAATCATTATATATATATATATATATATATATATATATATATATATTAGTCATATACATCTTGAATGTAGTCATTTGGCCCCTAAAGACATGTCAATCAGGATGGACCACATATGCTATGGTTGTTCCTGAAGATTACCTCAGACAGTGTAAATTTCTATAAGTATGCTCACTATGGTCACGCTACAACAAAACTGTCTCATGATGCATTTCTCAGAAGGCATATATTGTTTAGTAATGCTTGACTATATATACATATATATAATATGTATATAATGTTGTCAACTAAATATTTTTTAGAATATAGAATAAGCAAAGAATACAACTTCACTGAAAAACCTAAAAATAATAATCACTGGCACAAGCGAACTTGTTTTTAAAGTTTGAAAAATATATATGATTTGTATGTTGTGCATGTGTGTGTTTGAACAGACTCCGATTTATTTGCTGATATATTTCTATGAATGACTCTCTGTGATGTGGCAACATAAAACAAAAGCACAACTGGCCACACTCATGCAGGAGTTTGCAGGAACTCCAAGACAAATAATATCAGCACCATGCTCCTTTAATGTTATGTGAGGGAAGTTAAGTTTCACTGGTGGGATTGCTACTTGCACGGTTTCTATCCCAAGGGAAACTTGAGGAAGTAGCTGTGTTGATTATATAGTCTATTAATGCCTGTCAGTACTCTGCTGAGGGAATGGTGGTACTGATGCCCTATTTGGTAGTTCTGCAGTGTTTAAAATTAATCTCCAAGATTTTCTTATCTTTTACTAGCAACATTTACGAAACTGGTGTCTCTGTGCTGAAAAATCTACCCATCTTATATGGATTTAGAAGGCCCATTGGCTTCTAAAAATATTTCTGTCAATATTTAAAACTAGCGTAAGCTAAATTTAATCTTCTTTCAGAGCATGTTGAAGGGACAATGTCACTAGGACAGTCATGGATATCTCTGACTTTGGCAAATCATTCAGAGGGATGACAGGGACTGGATGTTTCATTTCTGAGCCCCAAAGCAGGATGATCACTTCCTTTTATGTTAACTGATGCTGTAGTTTTTCTATCTGACAAGTGCTATGTATCATTCTGATCAGTAGTCATTCTACTGTCTGTTCCTAAAGATCTTGAATAGTTGCTATCTATATTTTGTTACTATTTCTCCATTATCCTAGATGAGAACCGTTTTATTTGATATGAATTCAATGCTAAAACTTCAATCATACAATCTCTGAAAAAAATTATGCAATATTCATGACAAATAGCTGATAGTAGGAATTGGGACAAAATCTTCAGCCATTTTGTTGGCATAAATCACAGTAAATGCATTGGATATATTGGTTGTTCCTCACTAGTTGACTGTGGAAAGTGGAAATGCTTATAGACCTTTCTAAATGATGAGTGTTTATAGGATTAGCTGCATTTAGCTGCATTAACTAGAATAAAAGTGTCAGATTTATTAAACATGCCAAAATATTTTTCCTTTGCCACACCTCCCCATACCTTTCAGACTACCTGAGTTTTTTTTTGTTGTTGTTGTTGTTTGTTTTTGTAAACCTTCAAATCCTACAGGCATAAAGTGCTGAGAAGGTATAAATTCCCCTGATTGAGGTCATTGTTGAGTCACCGTCATTATGAACTCACATTGATGGCGTGCTGGAAGCTCAACTCTACATTCATTTGCTACTACAGTCCATCAGATTTGCTAATCCTTTAACTGCTTGCTGCACAATGTTGCTTCCTAACTCTAGACTCATGTTCATGAAATAAACCTCTTCCAGGAGTCCCTTCATTGTCAGCATTGATACCCTACCTCTTCACAGATGTCCCACATTGCGCACTTACCATGAAGGTTCCATTCTGGATGCATGCATCTGAAAAAGCTCTACCATGACTTCAGAACAAGGGGCTAAGATGATTGCATAGCAATGATGCCTGGGTGGTAGCTAGTCTACTAACTTGATGTTCAGACCCGTGCTTGCCTTGTGTTCTCAAATTGCTCATTGTTGTACCTGTGCCTCACTTCACTGTTTTTTTCCCCTCCTTGGTCAGTAGGTTGATGCCAGGTCCTGTACCCCCTCTACCATCTATGTTTCTAGTGTACATACACAATCAGGTCCAGTACTAGCTTTCCAGCCCTGGACTTCTCCCATTGTCACCGCTGAATCTCAGTGCCCAGGTGCTTTCTCTCAGCCTGAGCTGGGCAGACTATGAGAATCAGGTGTTGACAATCCCAGTAGCAGCCTTTGGCTAATGGGAAGGTTCTGGGAATATAAATAGCAACTTCATCTCTTTTGTGGAGTATAGGAAACCTGCGCTATTGCATACTTTCCTAGAAGATTCAGCAGATTGGAGCTTCATTTCTCCTCCTTCAACCTAGTGAGTAAATCTCTTGAGAAGAATTCCTGTCATTGGTCTCATTGGACTACTTCCCGATTCTCCAGTCAGGGCTTCACAGCATTACTCCCAGATAACATGTTCACAGACTTGTCTGAAGGCTTTAAGCTAATATCCATCCTGCCTTAGAACACCTTAGCTTTTTACTAACTTACGCAGAATGTTTGTCAACACTCTTTTTATTATAAATACTTAGATGGTCTTTCTGCTTTCAAAAGCTGCATTTGTTTGTCCTGATATCCTGCCCTCTCAAACACATCCTATAAATAACAAGTGAAGCTATCACTGTAGGGAAAGCACACTGGCAATGCTTCCTGTTAATACAAGGACTGTGCATCATGAAGGCCAAGTTCAAAGAGGGTCGGTTTTTCCAAGCAGAGTGGTCTGAGATCCTCCATTAGTGTGATAAGTTTTAAAAATCAGACAAGCAGAGTTCTCCCAGAGAAAATCTGACTGTCCAAGAGTGTAGTATACTACATTCCTTCTTGTAGGTTGGCTTCCCATAGGTGCAGACTGGGATGATAGTATTTTTGTATTAGAATGGCCCCAGGAGGTAAAGGAAAGCAAGAAGCTGAGCAGAGAAAAAAATTAAAACAAAAATACAGGACAATCTCAGATAAAGTATTTGACATTACTGGCTCAGATAAAGTATTTGACAAATTTCTGCACCCAATACTGAAAAAATTCAATACTTAAATATCTAGGAAGAGAAGGAAACTACCTCATCATAGTAAAAATAATATATGAAAAAACCTATAGCAAGATTCATATTCAAAAGTGAATGACTGGCCGGAGCCATGGCTCACTTGGCTAATCCTCCGCCTGCGGCGCCAGCACCCAGGGTTCTAGTGCCAGTTGGGGTGCCAGATTCTGTCCCGGTTGCTCCTCTTCCAGTCCAGCTTTCTGCTGTGGCCCGAGAGGGCAGTGGAGGATGGCCCAAGTCCTTGGGCCCTGCACCCTCATGGGAGACCAGGAGGAAGAACTGGCTCCTAGCTTCAGATCGGCGCAGTGCCGGCCGTAACAGCCATTTGAGGGGGTGAACCAACGGAAGGAAGACCTTTCTGTCTCTCTCTCTCTCACTGTCTAACTCTGCCTGAAAAAAAAAAAAAAAAGTGAATGACTGAAAACTTCTGAGATTAAGAGAAAGACAAGTATGTCCACTCTTGCCATTTCTATTCAACATAGGACTGAAATTCCTAGCCCACATAATTACTAAGAAAATGAAATACAATGCATCCAAATAAGAAAAGAATGACTAAAATTATTTCTGCTCACAGAAGAAATGATCATATATATTTGAAATACTAAAAAACAAAGCAATATAAGAGGAAACAGAATCAGCATTCAAAAAATTGTTATGATCATATACACTAAAAATGACCAATTCAAAAATGTAAAAAAATTAATTCTCTGATAATGTCATCTAAGAAAATATTATTAAAATTAACATAGTTAAGAATATGAAAGGCCTGTACCCTAAAAAATAATATAATGGAAAAATTTTAATACACATACATTAATGAAAATATTTGCCTAATTCATGAGTTGTGAAGCTTAATATAGATAAAATAACCATGCTACCATAGTGACCCAAACATTAAATGCAATCCATTTCAAATCCCCAATAATATTTTTTACAGAAATAGAAAAAAAGTTCTGAAATTCATGTGGAAACTCCAGGAACCCCAGCAAGCCATAATAACCCTGAAAATGTACAAAGCTGAAAGCCACATACTTCCTGTTTTAAATTTTGCTATATAGTTACAGTAAACAAAAAGCATGTTACTGGCTTAGCAAAAAATATATAGACCAGTGATCTATAACAAAGGGTTAAGAACTATACTCTTGCACATACATTAAATAGTTTTTTGGCAAGGATGCCCAGAAAAAATGGTATCAGGACACTGGACACACAGCTGTAAAGACTAAAGTTATGAATCAATGGCAAAGGAAGACCTTTCTCTCTCTATCTCTCTCTCTCTCACTGTCCACTCTGCCTGTCCAAAAAAAAAAAAAAAAAAAAAAAGACTAGAGTTACATCCCTACCTAACACCGTAAAAAGAAATTAACTAAAAATGCATTGAAAAATCTACAAGTGCGCACTAAAGCTATTAATGCTTAGAATAAAATAGGGGAAATGAGTCTTGATATTGGATTTTTCAATGGTTTATTAGACATGACACAAAGGTACAGCCAACAAAAGAAAAAATAGACAATTTCATCAGAAGTAAAAACTTCTGTGTATAAAGGACACTATCAACAGAGTAATAAGGCAAACTACAGGTTGGGAGAAGATATTTTGAAGTCACAAAGCTGATAAGAGATTTCTATCCAAGTTTATAAAGAACTCCACATCAAAAAAATAAAGAACCCAATTCAGACAGGGGCAAAAAATGAATATACCTTTTTTCCATAGAGTATATACAAATGTTAAATAAGCATATTAAGCAATGCTCAACATTACAAATCTATTGGGAGATGAAAATTCAACTTTGTATCAATTTTAATAGATATTATCAAAGACACATAAGGCAATGGGTTTGGTAGGGATGTGGAAGAATTTGAATGCTTGAGTATTGCCAGTTGAAATATAAGACGTTACAGCCACTATGACAGAAGTAAGGTGGTTCTTCAAACGTTAAACAAGACTTTCTTTAGCAATTCTACTTTTGTGTGTGTATGAAAAATAATTGAATGTAGGGACTCAAATGTTTTTATATTCATGCTAATGGTAATGTTTTTTCAAAGAGAACAAATGTGGTGATAACCCAGAAGTCCACTGTTGGATGAGTGAATAATATGTAATATAAATATCAAGGAATATTACTCAGCCTTCAAAAGTCATGAAATTTGGATATATGCTTCAACATGGCAAATTCTTGGAGCTATTACACTACGTGAAATAAGCCAGACACTGAAGTTAAACATTATGTGATTCCACTTACAGGAGTTACCTACTATAGTCAATACAAACAGACAGAAAGTAGACCAGTAGTTTCTAGGAGCTAAGGGAAGAGGAGAAAGTGTAATTATCATTTATTGGATACAGAGTGTCAGTATGGGACTATAAAAATTCACAAAGTGGAAATGATGATACTTATACAACAATGCAAATGCACTTGGTACTGCTGAACTGTGCATTTACAATTGACTTATGATAAATTTATTTTTATAATATATTTTACTACAAGTCAAAAAAAAGTCTCACTGGGTAATATAACTGTGGGTCTATTTTGGAACTATCCATCTGTAATGTTCTCTTGATTCATATGTTCATATTTGTGACAACATCACACTGTTTATTATTGTAATTGTATAGGATTTTTCTGAAGTTAGGAAGTATGAACATTTGAACTTTATTCTCCTTATTAAATATTGTTTTGATTATTGCAAGTTCTTTTTACTTTCCTATATATTTTAATATATATATATATATGTATATATATATATACACAAAAAACTATACTGTTTTTTTACTAGTTTGCAATATTTTAAGAAATGCAACAACTCATCATTATTTATTATAGAATTCATGATCTTGTTATTTTTCCTCCATTTGTTTATTTCTTTTTAATTTTTCTAATAATAATTTTGTAGTTTTTGTGGTAGATGCCTTTTATATCTTTTGTTAAATTTATTTCTACAGTATTTTCTGTGTTTTGAATTTCATGTTTATTTCATTTCCCTTACTTGTTGCTAGTTACAGAAATACAATTAACTTTGGATATTATTCTTATCTCCAGAAACCTGGTTGAATTCTTAAGATTTTCTATTTATAATATCATAACATCTATAAACAATCTTGCCTCTTCCATTATAATTGTGGATACTTATGACTGCTATAACAGAACAGCAAGGGATAAGCGTGTGATCTAACAATTAAACCTCCAACTGGGATGCCCACATCCTGAATCAGAATGTCTGGGTCCAAAATCTCACTGTGTTCCCAATTCCAGCTTCTTGCTAACACTCCCCTTGAGAGGCTGCAGGTGATGTTTAAGTAGTAAGGTCCCTGACAGTCATGTAAGAGACACGGATTGAGTTCTCAGATTCCTGCTTTGGCAGGACCAGCCCTGGCTGCTTGGAGAGTGACATAACAGATGCGAGCTCTCTGTCTGACCCTCTGTCTCTCTGATCCTCTGTCTCCCTCTCTCTGTCTCTCTCTTAAATAAATTAATAAACTTTTTTTGAAAGAACAATATCTACCAGAAGTGAATCAAGTGATGATCTTTGACTTCTCATTCTCAAATAAATGTTCAATGATGGCTGTAATGTTAGTGAGGAGCGCTCATATTTGTTATCAGATAAACATTATTCATATTTTGAGGAAAATATTTTTCATGAGTTGGTGCTAAACTTTGTCAGATGCTTTTAAAATGTGTTGCTACTGAGGGTGCATCTTCTTACCTCTGTCTGCATCCTTCCAAAGGTTCTGAGCTTTATGTGTATACACAACTATCCTTGAAAGTAAGATCAAGTCTATGAGGGCAACTCATAAAGTTCATGGAAAACAGAATTAAATATGTTCATTTTTGATGTAAATACATGCATCATTTTATCATAACAAGCATATTCATGAGTATTTTGAGGATCTCTTTGATACATGAAATTCAAAAAATTTTCCATCAAAATAAAATTAGATTTTAATTCTATTTTCCATGAACTTTTCAAAACAGCCTGTGTATGTATTAGATATTTTGTCAGCAAAATTTAAAATCAATAGCATTATTTTGGCATTGCAATGCTGTATTTTTTCAATTATAATTTGTTGATCAAGGATATGTAGTAATTGAATGTGCATAATATATGTATATTACACAGTTGTGAATCATACTGAAAAAAAAGAAAGAAAGAAATCGACTGCTGCACCACTATTCTGTTATTAACCAAAGGGAAGAAAGGGCAACTGCATGGGAACAGTTTAATCAGCCTTGACATCCAGGCTCATGATTCAAGATGATTTAAATGATCTGTGACAAACGAATAGTTAACAGGCTGCAAAATGTCCATTATCTTTAGTTAGAAAAGGCCTATTGATTTAGGACCTTGTGCAACTCCCATGGGGTGTTAGCCAGAAGTGATGTGAAAATTCCAGGTCAGCACTATATACTACCAAGAAAACCCTCCCAGGTAAGTCTGTTAATAAGGCACAAATTGGATTGCCATGCTAAAGAGCTACAGCTGTCTGGGGAAGCCAGGAAGAAGACTGTAATTTCCTTCTAAGATTACATATGGCAACATTGTTGATGATATCTTTTGAGATACTGCAGAATGAATGATAAAGTCAAGAAATTATCATGTTATTTGATAAAATTCCTTTGTTGAATTATATCAAATCTCACCTACAGATGTCTTGTACAGCTGCACTCAGGTGCTAGGATGCACACCAAGCAGATTTGTGTGATAATGTATGACTCTTTTTGAGGCTGAACTTTCAGGAGCATAAATTCTCAGTGGGTTAGAGAGCACTGGAGAGGAGAACATGCTACGATTCAGGCATGATTCTATCAAAGAGGTCCACTTTTCCCTCAGGCAAAGCCCAGGGGAAAAGCATTCATGCTGAGTGCAGTGACCATGACCTACAAGCTCCTGCTTCTGTGACCCTGAGACAGGCTCCACCACAGCACCACCTCCAATAGTTCAGAGTCATGCAAGATGAAGACCAGGGCAAGAAACATTGCCATGCAGGACTCTCAGGAAATCTGTGTGTGCAAAGGTAGGATGCACTTTTTCATAATCATCTTATCGCATTATGACAGCAAGGGGTCAACAGATACCAAGTGGGAGATGGACCCTAGGGGATGTGTGTGGACCCAGGCCAGGTCCTCATGCAGAGGCATTCCTCTCATAGTGATGTGAACAAAAATGACAAGCAGGACCATTGACTATGTTCTGAAATAAAATAAAAATATATTGAGAATTTCCTGTGGATAAACCTGCTTATGAACAAAAGGTTAAAACCAAACACTTCGACAGAAGGAAAAGCTACTTACACCGGAATAGAAAGGCTCACCAGACACACATATCACATCCTGCTCCTGGATCATCAAAATATCTTTGGCTAGGTGCAGCCGGACTTTGAAAGGCTCTTGATTACCATCCTGCAGCAAACAAATCCCTGTCTTTGTCTTCAAAGACAGAGAGAGAAGAGGAAGAAGGAAAGCAAAACAGAGAAAAGAAAGCATACTTAGTTCATATATTATAATGTTACCATCTATTTACAGCAAAATATGGTGCATAATATTTTGGAGCTGGAGAAACTGCATTCTGATGAGTCTGAAATTTAATACACAATGGAGTAATGCAGAGAAAAAAAGAACCATTTCCAGTATAGTGACTCTCAAATAACAGAAGCTGTGTCAGAAAACTCACAGAAAGATTTATAGCATTGGGATGTGACATATGTAGTATATTCAAATAATGAAAGCCTTGTTAAAATTTAAAACTAAATGAAACTACAACAGTTTTGTTGAGATATAATTCACATTCCATGCAATTCAACCCTTTAAATTGTACTTTTTGTGTTTTTTAGTATATATGAAAAACTGCAATCCTTAATACCATCAATTTTAGAGTATTTCCATCTCTGCAAAAGAAAATACATTCTCCCCATTTCTCCACACCACCTCTCCCCAGCAGAGGCAACCACCAAGTCTAATTTTTGTCTCTGTTATTAATGTTAGAAATGAAAGCTTAATATCTACACTAATTGCCACTATTTCATTATTCCTAGTTACCAAACCTCATGAATGCATACACACACATATATGCACATTAAATAAATGCACATGAACACACACACCATGCATATGACAACACATGCGCATGAACTCACAAGATTACAGTCATGCACATACACATGAACACACATCACATGCATGCAAATGTGTACACATACCCGCAAGCATACATATACATACAAACACGTGAACACACATGCATGCGCACCCATGCTTTGTATCAATGAGGGAATGATGAGGAGGTAAGTAAACTAAGTTAGCACATTTAATACTTATATCAATATTTTTGTTTCTTATATCCTTGGGAATTATGAAAACAGGCTATGAAGATTCCTGAGTTTGTATTAACTGGTTTTTGACAGGCCCATGAATCTTGCCATTGTCAGAGCATGTTGGAACTATAATATTACTGGGATAAGTATAAGTATTCTCCTGTACAAGTACACTTAACATTCCCACTTGTCACCAATACAAACAAAATTCCTTTGAGATAGAACATAATCTCTGGCTCTTATTACCACAAAAACTCAAAGGAACAATGACTACTTTGGAGATGACATTTTCATGCAATAATTATGGAGCCATTTTTCACTGAATGAACAAATACAAAGGTATGTCATTTTATCCTCATTATTAAGTAATACAGTATCTCAAGAAAATAATGCTTGAAATACACACTTCCAATGGGATGGATATAAGCTTGTTTCTTTATATGAATCTATGTTGATGGGAATATATTTAGATACTGGAGCTTATGAAGATCATTCTTTCTGTAACCTACTTTATCTTGTGAGCTACACTGTACCATATTGCCTTCCACTACACACACACACTCATATTAGTCTGTAATTATTATCTAAGAGTTATGATGTCCTTTTAGGCAAAAACAGAAATGTGTTCAGCAGCAAGGGCAGCATCCCATCCTCATCTATGGCAGAGGCACACAGCAGGTGCTCAGTAAATCATACCGATTAATCTATTCTAGAGTGTAAGTCAAATAGGTATGTCCAGAGGACAAAATATTTCAGCACAAGCAAATTATACTTCTTTAATCTGGAACATCATTTCTCTACATTTTAGCATGGGAAGTCTCCTGCTCACAATGTAGTCTTGGCTAGGGGCCAACACTGAAGACACCAATGGGCATTGTGAGGAGGGGAAGATAGGAAATTTGACATTAAAGCCAAGAGATCTTAATTGAGCACGCTTGCTGATGTTTCAATGTACAATACGTTTTGAACCAATATTCCCCCAGAAGTCCATTGGCAGAGCTCATAGTCACAAATAATGCACTGTTTCAACTTCAGGATGAGAGAAAGCCCAGAAATACATGATGGTTACACATCAAAGAGCTGTAAAAGAGCATCCAGGGAAAGTCGAGGAACTACCACGATGCTAGGAGGCTTTCTCATCACATTTCTGATATGGACAAACCTAGCATTCACTCAAGCATTGTGTAAAATGTCCCCTAGTTATTAGAGAATTGTCTTCAAAACATATTGCAGACTTTGAGCTCACTTGTCAGTCCTTGGAGGTCCAGAGTTAAAAAACAGAAAGAATAATGCAGCATTTTGTTAGAATGGAACACACACACACACACACACATACACACACCAATAAATTGTTGCTTGGTAAAAAGAGAAAACTGAGCAAAGAACAAATAGACAGAAAAATACATTTTCTGGGGGTTATAGGTGTTACATATATTCTACAAGGAAAATTTACCTGGCACACATGAAAATACATTGAAAATCTCATACATTCATTACCTGTACCAATACTGTAGAACATTAACAGAGGATGAGACATGAAGTAGACAATACTCTCAACCTCAGAGTATGCCTACTCATTTTAAAAGTATATATATATATATATATATATATATATATATATATATATATGGCAATATAGTAGCTGACATGGTAGCAGCAATGAGAAAATGCTTAGATATTCTTGGGGGAAAGGGAGTGCTACAGGATGAATTTGGAAGAAAAACATGCATGGCTGGTGTTGAAAAAAAATGAAAAAAGACAATTACTAGAGAAGACAAAAGCCACTTAATTAAGAGTAAGAAGTGAGAAGAGGTGTGGTAGCGTGAAAATGCACAGCTCCTGGGGTGCAGGAAGAGGACAGAGCAGGAGGCACATCCTCAGGGCTGAGCCTGGGAGGCACAGCAGAGAGGGGAGGTATTACAGCAGAGCATGGGGAGGGGCTGCCTGTATAGTGTGTCTGGGGCTTGACAAGTCACTAAAGCAGAGGTCCTGCAGAAATGAGAGAAATGAGATGATGGGCTTTCATACATGCCTCCTAAATGTAGTTCTTATTGCATAGTAGAAGATGCAAGGGAAATAGAAGAATTAAAATATTGTTATTGTTATTTGAGCAGAAATTGTCAGGGCTGGAAGCCAGCTGTGTTAGAGCTGCTTCAGGTCATGAGGAAAGATGGCAGGTGCAGATGGCAGTGCACTCACAAGGAGGGGCCTGGTTGGATGGGATCCTCACCACAGACATGTGGTCACCTGTTTCACATGTTTGCTATTTAAAAACCACTTGTGCTCACTCCGTGCCAGGAAAGATTCACTGTCTTACTCCTCAATAACCAAGGGCAAGCATTTCCAAGACAGAAAGGGGCAGAGGTCTGGGATGTAGCCACATCCAATGGAAATGGAACAGCTGGGCCTAGTTTCTGCTCTTGACCAGTGATCTCGTTTATTTCAGGTTCATGTTGGGAAGCCTCCAGCAATCGTCCATATGCATGTCACAGTATGGCATCTTTCACCAGAGAGCATGTTGGTCAAGACTCTCTTCTACGTGTGGGAGTTCGCCACACCCTATAAGACTCTGTTTAAGACACAGGTCCATATGTCTGCATCAGGGTACCTGGAATCAACACAAGGCTCCGCTTCTGATTCTAGCTTCCTGCCAGTGCAGACACTGGGAGGCAGCAGGCAATGACTCAGGTCGTTACATCCCTGCCACCCTTGTTGGAGACCTAGCTTGAGTTCCCTGCTCCTGGACTTTGTTCTACCACAGCCCTAATCATGGCAGACATAGGTGCTCCCACACCTCCCTGTGTATCTTTGTGTGTGTCTGTCTCCCTGCCTATCTCTTTCTGCCTTTGAAATAAATATATGAAAATTTTAAGAACAAACTTTCCTAATTCTGAAGAAGAACCACAGCATCTTGACCTAGCTTCTTGGGAATTTGTAGATGAACTTTCCCCCTAGCACGCTACATGAACAGAAGACACTGCCTGGTAGGGAAGAGGCTTGATCTACACTTGCCCATGCAGTGTTTCAGGGCTTAAAAATGGGAGACAGGATTACCAAATTCAAAGTCTTCACAGATCTGTGTACCTCAATTACTTAAAAATTGAATATCACCTATATAATTATTTGCCCCAAAATTTAGGATATATTTATGACATCTTCTTTAATCACATAGCAAATATTTGTCTCCAAACTTTGTTGATTGTGTGTGTACTGCTCATAAATGAAAAAAGTTTGTGCTGTATGAATTAGAATATACTTTAAAGTCAAAATTTGAAAAGGATTATTCCAAACAAGTGATGCATATCAGATGGATGATTCTATCTAGCACCTGGATTTTACAGAAGTCTTCACTGGAGTCTATTTGTTTGAAGGAATCGTTAAATATTTGTATTTTTAATTACTTAAAAAGGAATACTTTTAAAATCCTAGTCATTGCTTATGTTTTCTGCCAAACAATAAAGATGTGGTTATTGATTTGCATAAACAAATCTCACATTTAACTTATCAAAATTTTATAAATGCTTAAACTTGGTACCATATTTGGAACTTTGAAAAGTAGACTGTCATCAATTTTCTAGTTAAAAGTCACGAGGTTTTGAATTTATGTTCCAATCTTTCGCAGATTCAAAATATGTTTTTGTGAATCCATGTCTGTGTTTTCATTTTGAAATATAGCATTCACAATATCAGATGTAAGAAGCAACACACTACCAGAAAATAGGCAGAGAACATAATGTGAACTGTAAATACTCTTGCAGGTGTCCTCACTATTTTTATATTTTGGTCGCAAAATACAATTAAATTTGTTTTGTAAACCATTGTTTTAGGTAAGCAGCAAATACTTATACTGTACTATGATGCAGCATGATCCACTAAATGCTGTTTCAGACAGAGTGTTTTGAACGATTACCTTAACTGAATTCTAACCACTTTTGACTTCCCAGCACAAGTCTTGTTGACACCACATGTAGTGGCTTCAGCAATATTTAGTTCCATATCTCATTTTTAATATTCTCATATCTTGTCATCACACGAAGATTTCAACAGTGAATTATTATTCTGTCTGGTAATAAGAATTATTAACCATAATACAATGCTGACATCCTCTTACAATGCTGGTGTCCTCTATAAAAGCACCAGTTTGGGCCCCAGCTTCTCCTGGTCCAGCTCTCTGCTACTTTGCCAGGGGAGGCAGCAGAAGATGGTCTAAGAACTTGGGCTCTTCCATTCATATGGGAAGCACAGATGGAGTTTCAGGCTTGTGGCTTTAGCCTGACTCACCCTGGCTGTTGTGGCCATTTGGAGAGTGAACCAGCAAATGGAATATTCTCTCTCTCTCTCTCTCTCTCTCTCTCTCTCTCTCTCTCCCTCCCTCTATCTCTCTCTTTGTCTCTCTCTTTCTCCTCTCTCTTTCACTCAGCCTTTCAAATAAATAAATACTTCTTTAAAAATAGTGGTTAGATTAAGGATATAGATTGTGTCTTTGTATGAATAGCTAGATTAAATTACATATTTATGGATTATACTCTTTAATGTAAAATGTAGAGAAAATATGTTTTCACAGCCAGTACAAATACGTGGATTAATTTTAAGAAAGACAAATGTGTAAGTGAAATCTGAGGAAAAGCTAGATAAAAGAACTCATATTGGCTTATTTAAATGCATGGATTTATTCTGATGACACTCAAAGAGCAGGGAAAATCAGTAATGACATCAGACTGTTGGGACACTTTTTCATCTTACAACTATATTTTATATTTGCCCAAGTTGCATTTTCTAAAAGTCTCTACTTTCATAATTGCTTCTTGCTAGATTTTTAAATCCAAATTTCTTTTAAAGAATTCTGACATTGTGTTTTTAAGAGCAAAAAGTTTCTTAAACAATAAGTGGGAATTTCTTTTAAAAAGAATCTTTATTATATATTGAATGTGCTTTCAAATGACAGTTGTTTGGACAGGCTTCTCTGTTCCTTTGCAAAAAGTCTTTCTGTCATCTCATGCTAATATTCCGCCTTGGTCTGCCTGATGGATATGGAAAAGAGACTTTGATCATTTTCCTTATTAGTAGTCAAGAGAGCCAAGTCTTATTTAATGTATCTTGGACTATTACGTAATTTCCAACAAAGCAGTGTCTTAGAATGTGGTTGGAACTTAGAATTAGGAGTTCCAAGCTACACATATGCTTGATTTTGACTAATTAATTAAATGGCACTCAGAATTTCATAAAAATTTCTCAGTTTCCTCAAATGTAAAATGAAAGGCTCAATTAGCTTTCTGGTTCCTAATACACTTTAATGTTTCAAGGCTATAAATTTCAGGCTAATTCTTTGACTTTGGTCATTTTTCAGAACAATTTGTTCATTTTCAGGGTATCTGTATTCTGCCAATCCAGCCAGGATGTGGACTATACATGGATGCTAGGATAGCACAGCTTATGGCAGTTCTATTCATCCTAGGGAAAGACTAAAATGATACTCTTCAAGGGCTCGTGATACAGAATTAAATCTTAATGTTAGAATGCAAAGCTTCTAAAAGATTAATATATGAAATGATATGAGTCTTCTAAAAATGTGATTAAAATATATTTATTTTAGTGCAAAAATTAAATACATTAAAGTTTTTTTCTTTGATATACTGAAGTGCCCAAGGAAGTGCTGAGTTAAAAAGATGATAACTTACACACTCTGACTTTACAGTATTCAATATTGCACAAGAGTGAACTTGTAAATGAAAAAGCTGTAATATAATTTAAAAAGAGGTAGCATAGAGCTATGTTTAAACCATTACAATAATTAAATTTTTGAAAACGAAAACATAAGAATTGAGATATGAAAGCAATTTACTAGTCCTCCAAATGGCATTCTGAAATTTTCACCGACTGTGACAAACATGCTTAAACATATTTTTCAAATTGCTTTAGAAGAAAATAAGGAATTTGCTTCCATAAATCCATATAATAACTTTAAACAAATGGTATTTTACTAAGAAGGCTATCTTCACAATTATCAAGACTGAAGCCTTTGATTTTAATATTACCATGAGTAATTCAATTACAGTTTTTTTTTGTTTGAGTTGTTTATATACAATAAAATACTGTAAAACATTTAAGCAAATACAAAACATTTTCTAATGTATAAATTTTGTATTTTGTCTGAAGATAAATATTTGAATTTTTTTCCATAGAGTAAAAAAAAAAACAATGCTTTGAAGGTTTCATAATTAGTCAAAAAAAAAAAAAACACATAGTATTTCTTGTTGAGATAGAATGGGTATCTTCCCTGGGGACAGTGCATCATTGAAGTGTAATACTTCAATGATCTTATAATATCCTTGAATGAAACTAATGCATCATTCTAACTCATTCTAAAGTGTGATGTCAGCACCACAGAGAATTTGAATTGCTAAATATTGATACTTAACTGATATTGAATACTTAAATAATAGGAAATCATAATATCATAGAGTTTTAGTCCTAAAAGGGGCCTTATATGTCATCTCATTTACAATCATTTATACGAAACAAAATTCCTTCCAATGCTTCCACTACCTGAAACTAAGAGTGTGTGGTTGATGGAGATGAGCAATCCAATTATATTAAATATGCTCCAGTCTCCTTTTTTTTTTTTAAGATTTATTTATGTATTTGAAAGGCAGAGTTACAGAGAGAGCAAGAGAAACAGACAGAGAGGTCTTAAGCTCGCTGGGTCACTCTCCAAATGGCCACAATGGCTGAGGCTGTGCCATGCTGAAGGCAGGAGCCAGGAGCTTCATCTGGTATCCCATGTGGGTACAGAGGCTCAAGCCAGGAGCTTCATCTGGTATCCTATGTGGGTACAGAGGCTCAAGCACTCAAACCATCTTCCATTGTTTTTCCAGAAACATTAGCAGGGAGCCGGATTGGAAGTGGAGCAGGTAGGATTCAATCTTACTGTGTCACAGCACTAGCCCTTGCTCCAGTCTTCTTAAAAAAAGAGAGAGAGAGATAAAATCTGAAGCTTGACCATGCACACTTTGGTTTTCTAGCTTTGTAGGAAGAGAATACAAACTGGAAATGAAATCGGCCCATCTCCCACTCTCCGTCAAAAGCAGCGCTCCACCACTAGGCAGTGAGGCCAAGATTTTCTGATTGTACTGTTTTACTAATTTGAAAAGCATAAAGTCTGCACCTACCTCCTCACAGGCGGTTCTGAAATCCATGTGCTATGGCACCACAAAGAATGTCGTCTGAAAAGACAGAAATGGTGAGCCATTAAGCACAGTGTCAAAAGTAAAACAAATGTGAAAAATGGTGAAGTGGATCCTGTGGGGAAAGTGTGCTTGAAACCACCTATAAGGAACTCCAGGGTCTGCTGAAGAGAGAAAGAAGGGAAAAAAAAGTCAAATCCTCAGGTTTTATGTGTCCAGGGTGATGGAAGATGTGCAAGTCTACACACCTCTCCATTTGACAAAGCACACAGACATGATATGCAATGACCTATGATATGATTAATCTTTGCTCTCAGGTGTTCTCTCAATCCCAGAATTAATTTTGAACTCTGAGTCTACAACTGGGAAAGAAATTTCAAATGGAGTAATTAAAAGTTGCCTTTCATATGGTTCTCTCTTGAAAAAAGTTGACTAATCTTTCTCTTTTTAATTAAAAACTGAATGCATGAATGATTTGCTGTGAAACTTAAAATTTTATTCGCAGACAGTATAATCTCAGGGAGCAAGCTATTTATCAGAGCAAATGATATTAGATAAATCAATAAATGAAATATCCAACACAGATTTCCACTTTGGGTTCATGATCACACTGAAAAGATGGACATAGACATAAATGCCTATAAGGGATTTGAAAATATTGTTTTA
Organism: Lepus europaeus; assembly: GCF_033115175.1. Lineage (NCBI taxonomy): Eukaryota > Metazoa > Chordata > Mammalia > Lagomorpha > Leporidae > Lepus > Lepus europaeus. The sequence continues at coordinate 94,401,951 of NC_084830.1, forward strand.
GAAATCTTTGTTTTTATTATATGATAAACTTAACAAAATCAAGAGTTCCCACAGAAAATTGATGCCTTGATACTAAAAAACAACACAATGTAGGGACAAAATGAAATGGGGAGATGAATGGGAGACTTCAAAGTATGCTTAATTTCCAAATGATGTACTCAGCAAAGTTAATCTCCATTCCCAACGTTGAATTGCTAACCTGTAAAAATGTCATATTAATTTAATCTTGCATGGTCATTTTTTTCCTTGTAGGACATTGATAAATGCTTGATCAGGTAAGTGTGCTACACTAGAGTTGGAGGTGTTACCCATGCTGTCCTTGTGTTATCACTATTGGCTTTGAAAGAAAAGAGAATGACCATTTTCAACAGTAACAAAACATATGACAAAATATTTCCCCTGTATAAGTCATGTGAGTGGTGGACCATATATTATTTTATTGAAATACATGAAGTTGCTGATGACAGTAATGTGTCAAGAAATTATTAGCAAAGAAAAGCTCAATTTGATTACTAATATCATAATTTGGAGCCAGCATTTTGGTATAGCAGATTAAACCACCACCTGTAACACCAGCTCTGCTTCCAATCCAGCTCCGTGTTTATGTACCTGGAAAAGCCACAAGAGATGGTCCAAGTTCTTGGGCTCGTGCTCTCATGTGGAACACACAGATGGAGTTCCTGGCTCCTAGCCCAACCCTGGCTGTTGCAGGCATTTGTAGAGTAAAACAGAGAATGCCTCTCTCTCTCCCCATTCCAATTAATAAATAAAAACTTTCATATTAGAACATTTTTAGATTTACAGGAAAAGTGAGAAAATGGTACAGACTCTTCCTATGTTGCCCCTCCATCATTGCCCAGTATTTTCTTATTTTAATATGCTACATTTGTTACAATTAATAAGGTGCTACTGATACATCACTCATTTCTAAAGTCTACACTTTATTGATATTTCCTTAGTTTTTTCCTAATGTCCTTTTTGGTTTCTGAGATTCCGCCTAAGGCATCACATCACATTTAGTCAACTGTTGTCCTCAGGGACCTCTTGACTATGATGGTTTCTAAGACTTTCCTTGTTTTTAAGGAATTTGGCAGTTCTTGAGGAGAACAGATCAGAAACTTTTAAAATGTTTTTCCCTTGGAATTATTCTGATTTTTTTTTCAGGATTAAATTGGGATTAACAGAGATGAAGCACCATTTTCACTCCAAGCAAGCAAAGCTATACGCTTTCAACATGTCTTCACCCTACTGATGTTTGCTAACCTGGAAAAGGCAGAACTAGTTACGCTTCTCCCTTATAATGTTTCCCTCTCTTCCCCCACTCCATCCTGTACTCTGGAGAAATATCACTATAAGCATTCCTTACCTACAGTGGGAAGTGGGGTTTCCAATCCCTTAGGGTACAGTATCCACATGAATCACTTGTAATTATTCTACATGGGAGATTCATCTCTTCTCCACCATTTATTATGGTGCAGTCATTTCCTCAACTGGCAGATCAAGGAGATGCATGTATGTATGCTAGCTCATGTGAGTAAGCACATCTTCATAAACATTTCCATGCACAGCCCTCTCTATATTGAGCTAAACATGATCTTAGTGGTGTTCTACTTCTAATATGCAATGGCATGCGCCATTCCACTGCCCACTTGCTTCTCTGTCAATTCCCACTCCAACAGTGAGAAACTTCGCTCCCATTGGCCTGCCATTCAGACACTTACTTGTATATTATGCACAAATAGTCACATCAGTGGGAAACAGCTTTATCAACACAAGTATACCTGATTTTGCCTTTAGTCTTCCAGCCTGCACTCATAACCAGAACCACTTGTGCCCACTTCCGTGGTGAGTGAGTAGGAGAACCATGTGCAGGTTTCTTTAAAGGTTTCGTATGAGCCTGCAGAAGAGCTGCTGCTCCAGCAGCCTGGCCTCAGAATGGCACAGCAGGAACAAATCTTCCTCAGATGACCTAAACCACACAGGGCGAAACAGAGGTAGCTTAAAGTCCTGTGTGGAGCAGAGCTGCCTGTCCGACTGTAGACCTCTAAGTAAAATAAATGCTTAATATTTCCGCTGATAAGCTTTTGTGCCAAGCTGGCCAGGTGAAGAATGAAACTACTCAATACAACACTAATCCCGGTGATGTTATGAAGGTACTGCGTAGAAGTGGATAACATCTACAATCAGCTTACTTTAACTAAAGAAGCTTATGCTCAGTAACATGGACAGGCCTCCTTAAATTAGTTGGAAAGCCTTAGAAGCAAACACTGAGATATCTCTGAGAAAGAAATTATGCCTCAGGACTTCAGAATCTATGCCTGTCCAAGTTTCCGTGTGCTAATCGACATATAGAGTTCAGGCTTGACGGACCCTCACATTCTGTCTCTCCCTCTCTGTGTGGCTCTGTCATTCAAATAAAGAAATAAATACATATTTTAAAAAAACTATGATTTAACAACTAATACATAATTGCCAAATATTTCAATCTTTATATTAAGGGAAAAGAAAAAAATGTTTATTGATTTCTGTGGGTCAGTGTAAGTTTTCTTTATGGGGAAAAAAACAAAGCCTTTTGGACAATGGAGACATCCTGGCTCCTATCTTGGAAAAATGAACACAGAACTGAGCATTTCCTGATTGTTCAGGGTGCTCTGGGTACGTGTCCTGGGTCAACAGAATTGATCTCGGTCCAAAGGTCTTGCCTCTTAGGACTAGATCTAATTCAGAAACTGCTGGGACCCATCACCATCCATTAGCCTCAGAGCAGCACCAGTTGCTATTGATTAAACTTCATCTTTGTAAACAAAAAGCAGAAAGCAAAATTAGAAAAACTCAGTCAAGTTTGTGCATGCTACATAAAAAAAAATCCTACTTACTGATTCCCTTCAAATGCTCCATTTCTCAGGTGATTGATTAGAATAAAGATTCTATACCTCTTCAACTACACACAAACACACACACAGAGAAAACACTGGAGTAGGGAACTAAGTGGTAATATAGAGTAAAATAGAAGCACTGATGCAAAAATTTGTGGCATTTAAACGGTTTAGGTAATTTCCAGAATGCTTTGCTTGGTCAGTGAAAGCAGTCTCTAAAATACTCTGCTTACTCTGACAGTTCAGTTTACTGAGGGAAAGATGTTATCTATTTATAGAGTTTGCCCTAGGCAAAAATAATGAAATATGCAAAACTGAACTTCCATCTCCGTGTCTCCCCAACCCAAACCCAGCAGGTACCTTCTCCACATGCACTCACATCTTCAGGTTGTGGCTTGACTGTGTGCGACAAGATTAATTGGGCCTTCTCTCCCAAGGCTTGTTAAATGATAGGATTAAAAATAACAGTTATAGTCATGTAGGTTTCATCTTTTGTGAACATTTTGTTCATTTAGCAATGTGTACCTTGGAAGCCACTCTGTATGCGTCTTTAATCTTTCTATATTTGTTAGGATACTGGCTGATTACCATTTTGCTTTTTTAAAAAAAGATTTATTTATTTGAAAATCAGATTTACAGAGAAAGGAGAGAGAGAGAGAGAGAGAGAATCTTCTATCAGCTGGTCACAATGGCCAGGGCAGGGCCAGGCCTACTCCAGGAGCCAGGAGCATCATCTGGGTCACCCACTTGGGTAGCAAGGGACCAGGCACCTGGGCCATCTTTTCTTGTTTTCCCAGGCCATTAGCATAGAGCTAGAATGGAAGTGGAGCTTCGGGGATAAAACTGGCAACCATAGGGAATACTGGCGCTGCAAGTGGTACAGGTTTATCAACTGCACCACAAAGCCAGCCTTGCGGCAGATTATTTTTTAAAAACATATGTGTACAACAAGGATAGGAATCTGTTCTTCCCTCTTGATAGGGCCCAAACCTAAAATGGGAGGTGATTTCAAAGTGTCTGCAACCCACTCTCCTTCCACTGCATTTGTCTGCCATTCTCAGCGTGTGGGGGCTGAGAGTCATGTTCTCATTCTGTATCCAAATTCCTGCCAAGGCAAAAAATGGGAGTTACACATATTCATTCATTCTTCGTGTTCCATTGCTGTCTTCTCATTACCAGATCATAAATAGCTACATAGAGACTGGGAAATGCAGCATTTATGGAGGCAGCTCTGTGACCAGCTAGAATGTGTATTTGCAGAGAAGAGGGGATGGCCACAGATCCTGGCCATGAGAACTGACCTTAAGAAGCTCTTTGCTCAAAAGTGTTCTGGGGCTGGGATTGTGGCACAGTGGGTAAAGCCACAGCCAAAGATGCTGGCATCCCATATGGGTGGGAGTTTGTGTCTGGCTGCTCCACTTCTGATCCAGCTTCCTACTGATAGCTTAGGAAAAGCAAAGGAAGATGGCTTAAGTACCTGGGCCCTTGAACCCATATGGAAGACCTGGATGAAGTTCCTGGCTCCTGGTTTTAGCCTGGCTCAGTCCTGGCCATTGTGGCCATCTCAGGGAATGAACCAGTGGATGGAAAGTTCCTCCCCCCACCACCTGTTACTCTTTCAAATAAATGAATACATCTTTTAAAAAAGGTGTTCTCATCACATTTAACTTTCACATTTGTCCCTTTAGAAAATGCCTCCCCATTTAGTGCTCACTTCGGCAACACATATACTAAAAAATTGGAACGATACAAAAATGCCTCCCCATTTAAAAAAAATACGTTTTATTTATTTGAAATGTTGAATGATGGGGAAGTGAGAGAGGGAGAGAGACAGAAACCTTCCATCAGGTGGTTCACTTTCCAAATACCTCCAATGACTGGGGATATGCTAGGAACCTGAAACTCCATCTGGATCTCCCATGTGGGTGGCAGGGACCCACATACTCGAGCCATCACCTGCTACTTTCCCAAGTACGTTACCAGGGAGCTAGAGTGGAAGCAGAACATTCAGGACTCATACTGGAACTCCAATTTGGATAGCCATCACAGTTCAAACTGCTGTGCCACACACCAGTCCCCCGAATGCCTTTATTTAAGATATTTTTTGTAGGTCCCAAGGTTATTGAGGAAATTTTACAGAATTTTTGCCATTTTTTATTTTTTTCCTTAAAAAAACTGCATCATATTGGGATTATATGCCCTCTTCTTGTTGCAAAGTAGTCATGAATTTTTGAAATTTTCAGTATGTCCCTGAGGATGTTACACAAAATCAAATTTAAAAATGAAATAACTTCACTGTCAATGGTGTTTTGTTACTTTATGGAAACTCTGAATGTCTAAGTTGATTTTACAACCCATAAATGTTAATTCCTAAAGGCATATTGCTTTTATGCTAAAATTATTTAGCCAGATCTTCGACATTTGAGTGGACATTTATTTTTTTATTATTTTTTATTTTTTGACAGGCAGAGTGGACAGTGAGAGAGAGAGACAGAGAGAAAGGTCTTCCTTTTGCCATTGGTTCACCCTCCAATGGCCGCTGTGGTTGGTGCGCTGCGGCCGGCGCACCGCGCTGTTTCGATGGCAGGAGCCAGGTGCTTCTCCTGGTCTCCCATGGGGTGCAGGGCCCAAGCACTTGGGCCATCCTCCACTGCACTCCCTGGCCACAGCAGAGAGCTGGCCTGGAAGAGGGGCAACCAGGACAGGATCGGTCCCCCGACCGGGACTAGAACCCAGTGTGCCGGCGCCGCAAGGCGGAGGATTAGCCTAGTGAGCTGCAGCGCCGGCCTTATTTTTAATTATATAGTTTTGACTTTGTACTATATAAGAATAGTTTTGGGGTGGTCATTTTGTATAGCAATTAAGACACTGGTTAAGGTACCTGTGTCCCTTATTGGAGTACCTGACTCCCTTGTGACACCAGCTTCTTGGTAACATAGACCCTTCAGGCATTACTAATGACTCCAGTAACTGGAGTTTTGCCACCCGTATGGGAGATCTAGATTGAGTTACAGGCTCCAGGTTTCAGCCATAGCTAGAGGCCATTGTCAGCATTTGGAGAGTGAAACAGTGAACACGCTCTCCCTGCTTTCCTTTCTCCCTGTCTTTCTCTGTCTCCAAAATACAATAATTTTAAAAGACCGAAGCATTTGTTCAAAGAAAGAATAAATATTTGAAAAAATAAGTTTTTGCATCAATGATGTTTCACTTAAGGGAAATGAATAAATTCTGAAAATTCATGACTGAGGCGCCAGGTAAATACTGTTGTCCTACTGAATTAGAAGTAAATCAAATTAGATGTTGAGATAGACAAATGTGCATGAAGGAATCCTGTAAAAAGATAAATGATGTCCCATTATGCAAAAGTTATCATTTCATCCAGATTTAGAAAATGAAATTATGCACAGATTTGTTAAACTTTACCATGTACACAGAAATATGACAACAAAAGTTACATAAGTGAATATAAATATTAGCTTTGCCATTTGTGGTACAGTGAACTGCCACTTGGAATGCTCACTTTTCATATTGGAGTACCGATTCAACTCTTGGTTACTCTGCTTCCAACCCAGCTTCCTGATAATCAGGTATCCTGAGAAGCTGCAAAGGAAGTACTTGGGTCCCCGCCACCCATGCGGAAGGCCTGGCTAGATGGAATTCCTGGCTCCTAGCTTTTGCAAGGTCCAGCCCCAGCTGTTGCAGGCATGTGGGGAGTGAACTGGTAGATGGACAATCCCTGTACGTATACATCTTTCTAGTTCTAGCTCTGGCTCTAGCACTGTTATTCTGCCTTTCAAGCAGATGAAAATACATAAACATTAAAATAATTTATGATGCCAACACATTTAATGTTTTTCTCTCCACATCCAAGTTTTTACTGAAGAAAATATAGGCTTCTTAGTGCACACTTTTACTACTTCCAAGACTTTAGCCAAGCTCATTTCTCTGCCTCAGTTCCTTCAAATACACACCTTTTTAATTCCCAAATGTCTGGCAATTTATATGTGCTTATTCTGTGCAACTGATTCAGGAGACTGAAACTTTGAGGAACTTGTCTTGATCCTGGGTTCAGAGTTGCTAGCTGCTGAGTCTGAAAATTTAGTCCATTTCCCTTGCCAGTTATTTCACTGCTTAGCAGAGTGGATGGCTCACATCTGTAGGAAGGAGTAAGCACTCCTGATCTCTGTAGCAACAAGGCTTTCGCTCGAGGACAGCATCTCTGGTCATGCGGATTTTCAAGGAAAGATGAAACATATATTTTGAAATTAATTATTTTGTTGCTACTTTCCAAATCTTTCCTCCATGTGCAGATATCTGGACAATACATTGTGTGACTATCTCTGTTCTCACTCTAAATAGTTCTGGGTAGAAGGTTTAACTACAAAGGCTGTAGTTAAAGGCAGTAAATTCTAAATGCAGGTATATAAAGAGTTCTGTCAGCTGAGCACTGTGTATAACTTACACCTGAAGGTGAAGACAAAGAGAGAAACAGGATAAGTGGTTATTCTTTACAAACCATGGGGAAGCACTATTTTCATTCTATCTATATAATACTTGTGAAGTAGATTAAAATAAAGCCCAGTGACACACAGAAGCATCCACAAACAACTATTTAACTTGATGAAGACACAGACAGACAGACACAGCAATGAGAGCATCATGCTGCAAGTCAGGAAGATATGCTGTAAGGTCTGGGATCCTTTCTCCTGAATCATTAATTAAATGATCAGAGGCTCAGTACCCTTTTCTCTCCAATGAGGTAAATACTCATGGACTTTTCTCTTAATAATTCTGTAAAAGTTTTTTTTTAAGATTTATTTTCGTATTTCATAGGGTTGCAGAGAGATGGGAAGAGACAGAGAGACAGAGCTCTTCCATCTACTGGTTAACTTCCCAAGTGACTGCAAAGGCCAAGGTTGAGTCAGGTTGAAACCAGGACCTTCATCTGTGTCTTGCACATGGGTGGTAGGGGTCCAAGTAGTTGAGACATTTTCTGCTGCTTTTCCCAGGCCACCAGTAGGAAGCTGGATTGGACATGAAACAGGACAGACACAAACCAACGCCCACACAGGATCCCGGTATCAAGGGCAGCGGCTTTACTCGCATGCCACAGTGCTGTCCCCAATACTATAAAGATCTAATGAGACCCAATATGCATGTTATTGTTGAAAAATAGATGATTTATTATCAGAATAGGAGTGAAAAAACATTACCCCGCAAGTAAAACTTAGTAAGATGAGACAGAAAAATATTTTACTCATTCTAGGAAATATAAAACCATACTCTCAACAACAAGAATCTGGCTCAATTTTTAGTAACTGCCAACTCTGTTATAAATATGAAGCAGAGGATGTATGTGATCTACAGTTATACCTGTGGGCACTATGCTACTCCGAAATTTGAAGAATTCTTGAGTTGAAGATAATTAGAATACAGATGCAGATAGGTTCTCAGTCCTCCCTCTGTTTGCCTGACAGCAGGACTTAGATTTCAAATATAAAAGGGTTCTCCCCTCCTGAATCTACCAGGGACAGCAGAGGCCAACCACATCAGACTCTCATGTTCCAGGAAATGACTCCAGAGGAATCTATGTAACCAAATTTTATTGAGTAGCATTTAATTTTCATGTATCTGCCTTCCCACAAATCTTTCAAATTGTTTTCCTTTGTCTGTCTTTTCACTTCTCCAAATGACTGTTCTCTGTGAAACTCAAACATACCTTTTTAAAATGATTTGAGGAAGAGAGAGACAGAAGGTGAAATAGAGCTCCTACCTACTGGTTAACTACCCAAATTACTGCAATGCCTAGGGCTGGTCAAGGCTGAACCTAGGAACTTTGGAATATTCCACATAAATGGCAGGTCTCAGCTATCACCTTCTGCCTTTGAGGGCCAGCATGAAGGAAGGCGGAATCTGGAGCTGGATCTAGAACTCAAATCCTGGTACTCCAATACGGGACACAAGCATCCTAACTAGTGTGTTAATCGTGAGGGCAAATGCTTTCCCCTGAAACATACCTCTTTGGAATCAGTCATTCCCTGGTTATATATAAAACACCCAATTTAACAAATTTCTGTTCCTCTTTAGTTAATTGGTCAGATGCATCTAAGAGTCAATGGCAGTTACCAGTTTTCCCGAAACACAGTAATGAAAAAGTTCAAGTTTTCATCAAACTGTAAGAATTTTGTCCACATATCACGTCCTGTCCCCATTTAAATGGGACTAATACAGCACACATGATTGTATTGTGCTTTCTTTTCTAAATAGCACAGATAACATGGTTTGACAAGTTCAAAGTTTGTGCCAAACCCGCATTTTTCCAGCTTACTGGTGCCACTTTTTCAACAGGTGTCCTCACTTCATGTCTCAATGACACATTTCGGTAATTCTCTCCAGATTTCCAACTTCCTCACTATGATTGTGTCTCTAATAGTGATTTGTTATCAGAATATCTGATGTTATGATTGTAATTGTTTTGGAATGCCATGAACTACACCAGTACATGATGGCAAACTCAATTGATCAATGTTTTGCCTGCTTTGATTATTCCACGACCTGACTGTTCCCCCATTTCTTTTCTTCTCCTCAGACCTCCCTATCCCCTGAAACAACATAGTGTTGAAATTATGCTAATTAATAACTCTGTAATATCCTCTTATGTTTCAAATGAAAGGAAGGATATAGTGTTTCTCATTTTAAATGAAAAGGTAGAAATGATTCAGCTCAGTGAGGAATGGATGCCAAAAGCTGAAATAGGCTGAAAACTAGACCTCTCACACTGAGCAGAAAAAACTGTGAATCCAAAGAAAAAGATCTTGAAGGAAATGAAAAGTGCTACTTTGGTGAACACTGTAGATAAGAAACATATTGCTCATATGGAGAAATATTTTGTGGCCTGGCTAGATCAAAGCAGCCACAGCATCCCATTAAGGGAAAGCCTAGTTCACAGCAAGATCCTAATTATTCAATTCTATGATGGCTGACAGAGGTGAAAGGAAGTTAGAGAAGAAAGTTTGCTTCATGAGATTTAAGGAACGAAGCCATTTCTATAACACAAAAGTGCAAGGAAGGGAACAAATGCTGATGGACAAGCTGCAGCCAGATATTCTGAAGATCTAGCTGGGGTCATGGATAAAGTTGGCTATGCCAAGAGGTTTTCAATGTAGATAGAACATGTAGGACTTTGTTTTTTTTTTTTTTTAAATTAATTTATTTATTTGAAAATCAGAGTTACACAGAGAGAGAAGGAGAGGCAGAGAGAGAGAGAGAGAGAGAGAGGTCTTCCATCCACTCCCCAAATGCCTGCAATGGCTGGAGCTGCACCTATCTGAAGCCAGGAGTCAAGAGCTTCCTCTGGGTCTCCCATGTGGGTGCAAAGGCTCAAGGAATTAGATGGAGACCATCTTCCGCATTCCCAGGCCATAGCAGAGAGCTGGATTGGAAGTGGAGCAGCCTGCACACATATGGGATGCCTCTACACATCCCGCCCCTATGTAGGACTTTTGTATCTAGGGAGAAGTTAGTGCCTGGCTTCAAAGCTGTAAACAAAATGGGGTTGATCTTCATTAGGTGTTAATAAAATGGACAACTTTTAGATCAATGTTCATCTGTCATAGTGAAAATTCTAGGGCCCTTGAAAATTCTACTAAATCCAATTACCCTGTGCTGTGTAAATAGTACAAAGCCTGAGTAACAACAAGTCTGTTTTTCATGTGGATTATTGAATATTTTAAACCATCTGTTGAAATCAGTGTCCAGAAAAAAGATTCTTTTCAAAATACTCCTGCTCATTGACAATGTAGTTGGTTACTCAAGTGCTCCGATGGAGATGTACCATGAAACTCAAGTTGTTTTCGTAACACCTAACACAACCTCCATTCTGCAGCCTATGGATTAAGGGATAATAGTGACTTTCAAGTCTTATTGTAGAAATAACATTTCACAAGGCTAATGCTGCCATAAATAGTGAACTTCCCATGGATTTGGGCAAAGTAAACTGAAAACGGTCTGGAAAAGATTCACTATTCCAGAAATCAGTAAGAAGATTTATGATTCATGGAGGAGGTCAAAATATCAACATTAACAGGAGTTTGGTAGAAACTGTTTTCAATCCTCATGGATAACTTTGATGGGTCAAGGCTTCAGTAGAGGAAGCCATAGCAGATGTTGAAGATAGAAAAGAACAAGATTTAGAAGTGGAGCGTACGATGGGAGTTAATTGCAGCAGTATCAAGCTTAATATTAAATGGTTGAAGAGTTGCCTCTCACAGCTGAGTAAAGACAGTTTCCTGTGATGGAGTCTCTTCCTTGTGAATGTGCTGGAAACACTGTTAAATGACAATGGAAGATTTAGAATATTATATAAACTTGGTTGATAAGGCAGCAGCAGGGATTAAGAGGATCAGCTCCAATTTTGAAAGAAATTCTACCATGGGGAAAATGCTATTGAACAGCATTCCATACTACAGAAAAGTCTTTCCTGAAAAGAAGAGTCAATCGATACAACCAATTTCACTGTTGTGTTATTTAACAAATTGAAACAGCCACCCCAACCTTCAGCAACAACCACTCTGATTAGTCAGCAGCTGTCAACGTTGCAGGAATGTCCTCCACCAGCCAAAACATAATTTTTGTGCTGAAGGCTCAGATGATGGTAAGAATTTTGAAGCAATAAAGCATATTTATTTAACATACATACATCTTTCCTTAGATATAATAATATTGCATACATTATAGACTATAGTTTAGTGTAAACATAACTTTTATGTGCACTGGGGAACCAAAATTTCATGTGACTCACTTATTGCAACACTTACTTTATTGCGGTGCTCTGGAACCAGTTCTGTATATTTCTGAGGTAGGCCTGTCCTCACAAACAAGTACCTGCTAGGATTATAAAGTTGACACAACAGCCTGTGTCATAGTAAATAAACCCAAGCATCACCCTTTTCTCTTACTATTAAGACTACTTAGCATTCCTTGCTCCATAAGCTGCCTACCAATGTTCTTGGCTTTCCTGCTTTTAATTAGCTGTCTCCTCTGTTTCCTATATTTGAGTACTCTAAACATTGCATTTGTATCATGCATAGACTCTTGACTTTCTGTAAAGTTTTAGGGCTTGTCAATCAGCTCCTCCTGTGACTATCTGTGTACTCCAGCAAGGTAGCTGGTGACCTTGGATCCAGAGCACCTAGCTGGATGCCTGGAGGGGATCTGATGACAATGGCATGAAGAGTCAAGGAGCCATGTACACATAATTCAGCAAATGTGTTAATAACATATTCTGTTTATGTGTTGAATTTTTACTCTGACAGGACATTCACTTATTAATTAGCTGATTAAAGTTCCCCCTATCCAGGACACCTTACACCTTCCTTGTTTATTCCAACTGCCAATGCCTGAAGCATTTAAGCTTGTGACCTTGGTTGTTCACCATGAAAACATTTTCATTTATGCGGAAACAAGTTTCCAACCTAGAACATATTTGCCTCTTCTTAGCAAAAGATCAAACTGCCTAGGGAATGTTATTTATTTATTCAGCCCTGGGATACTTTGTTTCATCTAAGTGCTATGCAGAAGTCTAATATAAAAAATACATAAATGCTCAGCAGTTTGCATCAGTATCAGCCTGGGAGTAGGTTCAGATTTCTCAAGATTGCTTTCTTTTCCACTGCAGATTAGGACATTCTCATTATAACTTGTGTCTTTTTAGAATCAAGTTCAAAGACTCTGGTCCTTTTTATCCTTATTACCTAGGAAATTGGTCTGGAGTCAGACCTGACACATGGGGGTCAGAAAATCCAAAATCTTTGCATGTCTTACTGCAAAGGTACTAGCCATGTGAAAATGCAGCATGCATTACAATCTACAGAAAAGATGCATCCTTCAGTTCATCCAAACAGAAAATCATCTATGAAACACTGGAGTTAGACTATGCTATAGAGTAAGCAAATGGTCCTAACAGTTGTGGAATGTTGTATCCCACAGCGAGAACATGCATTCTTCTCATCAGCACATGGAACATTCTCCAGAACAGACCCCACATTAGGCCACAGTGTAGGCCTAATTAGCCTCAACAGATTTTTAAAAATCAAAATCATGTCATTTCCACAGTGGAATAAAATTAGTAATCAACCAGAGGAACTGTGAAAATTACACAAATACATGAAAATAAAACCTCAGGCTCCTGACCAGTCAATGGATCCCTTTTACCACTCTTACTCAGCTCATCATTGGGAGTTATACCCAGAGCAATTAAACAAGAAAAGAGATAAAGGCATTCAATTTAGAAAGGAGGGAGCCAAATTATCCCTGTTTGCAGTTGATATGATCTTATGTAGAGAAAAACTAAAACCACCACAAAAAAAAGGAAGAAAACTTTTAGACCTGATAAGTGAATTCAGTAAAAATGCAGGGTACAAGATCAGCTTACAAAAATCAGTAGCATTTCAATAGCCAAGTAACAAAGCAAATGGAAAAGAAATCAAGAAAGCAATCCCATTTACAATAGCAGCTGCAAAAACTCGAAAATATCTCAGAATAAATTGAAACAAGTAGGTGAAAGAAATTGAAGAGACCACTAAAAAGTAGAAAGTCATCCCATGATCATGGATTTGAAAAACTAATGCCCATACTACTCAAAATAAGCTACAGAATCAAGGCAAACCCTGTCACAATAACAGTGACTTTCTTCATGGAAATGCAATGGAAGAAAATATTTGCAATATTATTTAGATGATGACATTAAATAACTCATATCATTGGCCCCCAAAAAACACCAATTAAAAAATGGGTAAATTATGTGAGCATATCTGCCCCAAAACAATATATGCAAATGGTCAGTGAGTATTGAAATAACCAGAGAAAGAAAATTAAAGCCAAAATCAAATATTATCTCACCCAAGTTAGAATGGCTATTAACAGAAATAAAAAAAATAAAAAAAAATACTGGCAAAGATGCAGTAAAAAGAGAAATTCTAATACATTGTTGATATGAACATATATTAGTGCAGCTCTTGTGGAAAACAGTATGGGGTTTCCCCAAAAATCTAGAAGTATAACTGTCATATGACCCAGCAATCCCACTGTGGGTATCTAACCAAAAGAAAGAAAACCAATATCCCATGTTTATTGCATCACTATTCATGACAGCCAGGATATGAAATCAACCTAGGTGCTCCATTGGTAGATGAATGGATAAAGAGAACATGGCTACATATGCACAATGGAATAATAATCATTAAAAAGAACACAGTCATGTTATTTGCAGTTATACAATTGCCAGTTATACAACTGGCGTCACTTTGACAGCACGTCAGAAACCAGTGATAAACATAGTACATATTACATCATGTTCACTGATACCATGGCAACATACAGACATAGGAACATCTTATTTTATGGAAAAAAATATATTTAGTATTTTCTGAAGTGTCTGTTGGCCATTTGAATTTCCTCTCTTGAAAATTGCCTGGTCAAATCCTTTGCCATTTCTTAACTGGGTTGTTTGTTTTGTTGTGAACTTCTTGAGCTCATTATAGATTACAGATGTTAACCCTTTAACAGTTGCATAGTTTTCAAATATTTTCTTCCATTCCGTTGGTTGCCTCTTTGTTTAGCTTAGTGTTTCTTTTGCAGTGCAGAAGCTTCACAGCTTGATTTAATCCTGTTTGTCGATTTGGCTCTGATTGCCTGTGCTTCTGGGGTCTTTTGCAAAAAGTCTTCGCCTGTGCCAATGTTTTGGAGAGTTTCCCCAATGTTCTCTAGTAGTTTAATGGTATCAGTCATAGGTTTAACTCTTTGTTCCATTTTGAGTGGATTTTCGTGTAAAGGGTGAGGTATGGATCTAGTGTCATACTTCTGCATGTGGAGATCTAGTTTCCTCAGCACCATTTGTTAAAGAGACTGCCCTTACTCCAGGGATCCAGGGATGGATTTTAGCTCCTTTTTAAAAAAGTAAGTTAGTTGTGGATCAATGGGTTGAATTCTGGAGTTTATTCTGTTCCATTGGTCTACAAGTATGTTTCTGTGCCAGTACAAGGCTGTTCTGATTTTAACTGCCCTGTAGTATGTCTTGAAATCAGATATTGTGGTGCCTCCAGCTTTGATTTTGTTGTATAATATTGCTTTAGATATTTGGGTTCTCTTGTATTTCCATATGAATTTTAGCATCATTTTTTCTAGAGCTTCAGAGAATGTAAATTGATTTTGGTAGAACAGACATTTTGATGGTGTTGATTCTTCCAATCCATGAACATGAGAGATATTCCCATTTCTTCTTCTGTTTGTTTCCTTAGTGTTTTGTAATTGTCATCAGAGATCTTTGACATCCTTGGTTAAATTTATTGCAAGGTATTCAATTCTTTTTGTAGCTATCGTGAATCAGACTGACCTTAAAATTTCTTTCTCAGCCATGGTATTGCCTGTGTATACAAAGGTTACTGATTTTTCTATGTTGGTTTTATATCCTGCTACTATACCAAATTCTTTTATGAGTTCCAATAGATTCTCAGTGGAGTCTTTTGGATCAACTATATATAGTATCATGTCACCTGCAAATCAGGGTTGTTTGATTTCCCTTTTTCAACTTGTATTCCTTTTATTTATTTTTCTTGCCTAATGGCTCTGGCTAAAATTTTCAGGACTATATTAAATAGCTATGGTGAGAGTAGGCATCCTTGGTTCTGGTTATGGATCCTAGGGGGAATGCTTTCAGCTTGTTCCCATTCAATAGGATGCTGGCTGTGGGTTTGTCATAAATTACCTGGATTATGTTGAGGAATGTTTCTTCTATACCCAATTTGCTTAAAGTTTTCACTGTGAAAGGATGTTGTGTTTATCAGGTGCTTTCTCTGCATCTACTGAGATAACCATATGGTTTTTGTTCTTCAGTTTGTTAACATGATGTATCACATTTATTGATTGCTGAATGTTGAACCATCCCTGCATACCAGGAAAAAAATCCCACTTGCAGGTGAATGATCTTTTTGATGTGTTCTTGGATTTGATCAGCTAGTATTTCGTTGAAGATTTTTGCATCTATGTTCATCAGGGATATTGGTCTATTATCCTCTTTCTCTATTGTATCTTTTTCTGTTTTAGGAATTAATGTGATGCAGGCTTCAGAGAAAAAGTTTGTGAAGATTCCTTCCCTTTCAATTGTTTTGAATAGCTTGATAAGGATTGGAATTAGTTTTTCTTTAAATGTCTGATAGAATTAAGCAGTGAAGCCATCTTGTCCTGGTGTTTTCTTTGTTGGGATGGTATTTATTTCTGATTTAATTTCCATCTAGTTTATTGGTCTGTTTAGGTTTTCTATGGCTTTATGACTAAATTTTGGTAGATTGCATATGTCTAGGAATTTGTCCATTTCTTCTAGGTTTCCCAGTTTGTTGGCATACAGCTGTTTTTAGTAAAGCTGATGGTTCTTTTTATTTCTTTGGTACCTATTGTTATGTTTCCTTTTTCATCTCTGATTTTATTGATTTGGATCTTCCTCTTTTTTTTTTTTTTTGTAAGTTGAGCCAATGCCGTATCAACTTTGTTTATTTTTCAAAATGCAGTTCTTCTTTTCACTGATCTTTTGTATTTTTTCTTATTGATTTTTATTCATCTACAATGGCAATGTCCTTTTACCTCTCCCCTATTGGTTTGAAAATGTAACTTTCATTGCCTAAAAAAAACACAGTGACCTGTCTTGAGGCAGTTACTGTGCAAAGCAGTGCTCTCTCTCCTCAGGACCCACCTTAACCACCACCCACTTTGTTTCCAGGCCTATAACTCGATCCAGGTCACAGCAGGTGACAGTGTGACCCCTGAGGGCAGATAGGCTATTCCAAAAAATCGAGTTAGGTTTTCTAATTTAGACTTGCAAAATCATGCAGAGATATGGAGGGGGTGAATACTAAGGATGAAGGATCATAGTTGAAAGAACACAAATTGGAGCTGGCTGATTTTATTGATAGGGGCTCACAAAGCAGAAATTCCTTTGGGGAGTAGGAAGAGATTTAATGTTTATCGTATTATGTGACTGGAACATACATCAAAATGTGGCCCAAAGTGAGCAAATCAGAAATACTGAACCTACTTTTGGCATGTTATGCCAACATAGAGTTATAGAAGAAACCAAAAGAGACAAAAGAGAAAGCAAAGAAAAAAAAATGCTGGAAACAATGATGATAATACATCATAGCAAAACTTATAATAGCAGTGCTAAGAGGGAACTTTATACCAACAGTTGATTACATGAAGAAATTGGAAAGGTACCAAATAAATGCGCTATCATTGCATCTCAAAGACCTAGAAAAACAACAAAAAACCAAACCCCAAATAAGCAGTAGGAATGAAATAACTAAAATTAGAGAAGAAATAAACAAAATTAAAATTGATGAATAGGCCTCATTCACTGTGGGCAACCAGGACTCTTCCAATGGTAAGGAAAATTCATCAGAATTTATAAGTGCAACAATGAAAAGTCTCCAGCTTCATCAGGGTTTTCCCACAAAATCAATTTTTAGGATTCCATCCCTTGCAATTGAATGCCCTCACTTTAACAAATTAACATCCTGCGAGACTGGGAATTCAACTACTATTGCAATTCAGCCAGTTGAATAGTGATATTTTGCATTTGACTTTCAAAATCTTAGCCTTGCCAATATAGGATATCAGTCCTCTTTATGGGACACTGAAAATTTCAGGTCATTTATACAGCACTTGAGTTGGTGGTTAGAGTCCCTAAGCTCACTCTTTTCTTTTCTCACTTAGTATAGCGACATTTGGAGCAGTCAGTCAATATCATTATATTCATCATTTTTCCAAAGATATTAACAAAATCATATACACATTTCTCAGATTTCCTTTCTTCTAAGGGGTTGTGGAGGTGTATCCAATTGTGATATTTTGAATATCTCTGTTGCAGATCACACCACAGACTATTATTTTTCTCTATACTACTGGAAGTAGAGTTATCATCATCTTTAGATAAAATCAAACTGGAGAGGCAATTACAGAATCAATAAATAAAATTGATTGTTAAATCTGCATGTTTCCCTAGAATGACTCTTAGCACAAAAATCAGTGTTAGTTTGGGTTGTCATAATAAATACTGTAGACAAGGGTGAATTTAAAAATAGAAATTTGGGGCTGGCACTATGGCATAACATGTAAAGCAATTGCCAGCAGTGCTGACATCCGATATGGGCGCTGGTTCAAGTCCTGGCTGCTCCACTTCTGATCCAGCTCTCTGCTGTGGCCTGTGAAAGCAGTAAAAGATGGCCCAGGTCCTTGGGCCCCTTCACCCATGTGGGAAATGTGGAAGAAGCTCTTGGCTCCTGGCTTCGGATCAGTGCAGCTCTGGCAGTTGCAGCCATTTGGGGAGTGAATCATCGGATGGAAGACAACCCTCTATCTCTGCTTCTCCTTCTCTGTAACCCTGCCTTTCAAATAAATAAATAAATCTTTAAAGAAATAGAAATTTATTTTTCAGATCTCAGGAATCTGAAAATCAAAGATCACACTCCAGTTGTTTTCCTTTTCTTAACAATGGCTCCCTTACTGGCTTGCAGATGGCTTCCTCTCAGGCTATGTCCTCACCTTATGGAGATGGTGAAAGTCCTGGCTCTTCATTGTCATCTTAATGGAAACCACTCTCATCAAATTAAGGTACCTCTCTCATGACCTCATATAATCTTCATGCCTCCTGAATATCCTCTTGCCAAATATAGTCACAGTGATGGTTAAGGCTTCAATATATGTATTTTGTTGGAACATTGTTCAGTCTTCTACCCTTGGTTTTACAAAATAAATGTTTTAATCACCTGCAAAATACATTTGACTCATTCCAATAGCCCCAGAGTTCTCAACTTACTCCAGTATCAATTCTAAAGTCTAAAATCCAAGGTATTATTTAAATATCATCTAAGTCAGATGTGAGTGAAGCTTGAGGTACAAGTCTTTGTTAGGCAAAATTACTCTCAGCTGTGCAAATTCTGGACTCCCAAAATACAGTGGTGAAACAAGCAGAGACTCAGTTTCTTTTGCTGATATTACATTAAAGAAAGAGCATGTTGGCCCCATCCACTCATGTAAGTGGAAAAGTACTTCCCCTTATGGCTCTGGGTGAAGTCTGTGTCATCTACTATCAAAGAGGAAACAAATAGCATTGCCCTTGGGCCCAAGTGAGAGGTGGAAGTCCTGATGGTCTCTGATCACATTTGAGCTCATTGTTTTCTTTTCTTGAAGAGTAGCACAGCCAAATACCTTGATAGTCTGGCCCTACATGATGCAAAAAAAAGTCACAGCATTCTTTCATTCTGTCCTCCTTTCTCTGTTCTCTTTAATTCAAAGTGGTATTTTCTTTTCTGACATAATCCATTAATTATTCCTGGTTTTCTGCTGAGATGATTAATTAAGACAATAAGTCACATCCATGATCTCTTAATCAAAAGGTTACTCAAGTCTCTTAGTATTCACAACATGGATAGGCTGAAAATTTTCCAACTCTCCAATTTCAGGGCCTTGTTGATAAATGAATACTTTATTAATTCAATATCTCCTCTTAGATTTTATTATAAGCAGTAAGAGGTACTTAAATTTCATTTGCAATATTTTCCTTAGAAATTGTCTCTGCTAAATATCCAATTTCATCACTTGCAAATCCCACCTTCCACAAAACACTAAAAACCAATTTGGCCACATTGTTTGCCAATTTATAACAAAGATCTCTTTCCTCCTAGTTTCCAATAATCTATCCCTAATTTCCTCTGGAGACTTCAGTAAAATGTCTTTTAACATTGTTATACTGTGGAAAATAAATTGGAGGGCTTCCAAAAGCCCATGTTTTAAAGTATTGGTCCCCAGGGTCTTGCATTAAAGGATTAAGGATGGGATTTAATCAAAATATGATATCTGAAAGTTCAGGCCATGACAATTGGTTAGATAGGATTATGTTGTTAAAATGGGGACCCAATGATTTAGTCATTGCAGCTATATTAAGAAGACACATGGATATGAAGGAAGAGTGAAGAATGTGCTTTTTGTATTTCTTGGCTTCCAAGATCACCACGCTATCCTCCATCTACCACACTCTGATGTTGTAGGATGCTTTAACAAATGGGATGACCCAATATTGGACAATGAACTTTCAAAGCCATAGGCTAAAATGAACCTTTTTCCTTCCTAAGAAGTTCCTCCCAGCTATTCTTGTGATAATGATCAAAACTTGACTACTTCAATCATCTATATTTCTATAACCTGTTGTCCATTAATGGTATATTTTTTGAGAAGAGTGAAGCTTTACAGGTCTCCTTTTCTCTTTCTGATCCCTTGCTCAAATTTCCTTTAATGTTTGTATTTCTATTAGTAATCGTTTTTTAGCATTTCAGGATTTTTCGGTATGTACCTCAACACTCTCCCAGAAAATCTCTACCCATTACCCAGTTTCTAAGCTCCCAACTTCCAGGATTTTTGATATTTGTTATAGCAGTCTCTAACTTCTGAGTCCTCCAGAACAAATGCACACACACATATACACATATATGTAAGAAAGTATGTCATGATCCACTCAGGTTGCCACATAGAATTAATAATCATAGCTTATTACCAGATACAATACAATTTCATGATTGAGTACATTAACATTTTTGGCAAACTGTGATGATACCAATAGGAAAATGATTTTACATTAGTATAATCAGTTAAATCATATACATATCTGGCGCAGGTAGGGGGTGTAGCAAGATGCAGAATGAGTACAAAGCTCCAATGAATATCTCCCCAGAGACAACAATATGAGCAGTTATTTACATTATTCACAAACTAAGCCACTTTTACAAGAGCTAAGGAAGCCAATAGAAGAGTGATAGAACAGCACAGAAACTTCATAAGCCACAGAGAGAGAGAATAGAAATATTACCACTATCACCAGCAGTTGCTGCTCCTACCTGTTCCCATTCGGGAATATCACCTAGTTGGGAAAAAAAGTAAGAAGTTGCCCTATCTCCAGAAGAAACCCACAATCCTTGTTAATTTTAAGTCCAGCCTAGAAAGACATTCCTACATTCTAGAAGGATAATCTGAACATCACAGGTCCTGCTGGGCCAAATAGCATGTGGTGGTCCACACAGTGCTTTCCACCATAAGGCAGGCAATAGGGGCAAGGAAACTGTGACAAAAATCCCTTTGGGGTTGGCATTGTGTGATAAAGGGTTAAGCTTCCACCTACAAAGCCAGCATCCTATATGGGAATGAGTTCAAGTCCTGGTTGTTCCATTTTCAATCCAGCTCCCAGTTAATGCACCTGGGAAAGCAGCAGAAGATGGCCCAAAGTGCTTGGGCCCCTGTACCCATGTGAGACACAGGAGAAGTTCTGGGCTGCTGGCTTTAGCCTGGCCCTGCCCTAGTCATTGTGGCCACTTGGGGAGTGAACCAGTGGATGGAAGATCTTTCTCTCTGTCTCTCTTTCTCTCTATCTCTTCCTGTCTTTGTGTAACTCTGATTTTCAAGTAAATAAATAAGTCTCTAAAAAAAAGAAATTTCCTTGTACTCTGGAAGTAAGGAGGCCCATCCCATCAGAATTGGGTACCATACTCTTCCCCAATGCCTTCCCTCCCCTGACATCTTGAAAAATTGTAGATTGCAGCTCAGTGACCATGCATATACCCAGTCAGACTACAGAGACTCAGAGCTCCCTGCACACTGGAGGCAGATCTCCCAGTGCAGTCAGAGAAGTACAATAGGATATGAGTCAATGTTCTGGACAGTGTGCACATCTCAGTGGGTTAAGGGATTCTGAAGACGTGAGTCAACTCCATTGCCTCACTTTCCTTGACTGGCAATAGTCAAGATCCACAACTGCACAAGAATGTCCAGTCTTGCCACTATTATTCAAAATATTTCTTGAATTTTTAGCCAAGCCATTAGATGAGACACAGACCAAGAAAATACAAGTTAGAAGAGAGTGACGCAAATTATCGCTGTTTGCAGATGACATAATCTTTTATATAGGGAAATGAAAATATTGCACTAAGAAACTATTAGAACTCATAAGAGAATTTGGCAAAGTTGCAAGATAAAAAATCAGCATACAAAAATCAATAGCATTTTTATATATCAACAATGTTCTGGCTGAGGAATAACCTATAAGTCAGTTTCATACACAATAGTTACAAAAATTTAAATACCATGGTATAAATTTAACAAAGATGTGAAAGATCTCTACAATGAAAATTAAGACATTAATGAAAGGAAGAGAAGATATAAAAAATGGAAAAATCTTCCATGTTCATGGATTGGAAGATTTAATATCACCAAAATGTCCATACTACACAAAGAAATTTATGAATTCAGTGCTATACCAAAGATACTCTTCACAGATCTATAAACAACAGTCCTAAAATACATATGGAACCACAAAAGACCCTGAATAAACAAAGAAATCATAATAAAAACAAAGCCAGAGTCATCACAACACCAGATTTCAGGACATACTACAGGGCTGTTATAATCAAAACAGCCTGGTACTGATAGAAAAAATGAACATATAGACCAATGGAACAGAATAGAAACCCCAGAAGTTAAGCCACACATCTACATCACCTCATGTTTGATAAATGAGCTAAAATAATTTCATGGGAAAAGGAGAGCCTCTTCAAAAAGCAACTCATAATGGATCAGGGATCTAAGCTTAAGACCTAAGATAATCAAATTATCAGAGGAAAACATAGAGGAAACAAAATATGTAAAAAAAAATCTATCTTGCCATAGGTGGGACAGAGAAGAGCTAGAAAAATAATCAGTCAGTTTGATTTTTCTAGGTAGATTAAAGTACATGTAAATGAATACTGAACCCTCTTTTGCTGTGCTGCATAATATTCAGAGATGAATGGTAAAAATGTTTGATGTGAATTCTATGAAAAAAAATTTAACAAAATATATATACACTTCTCCATATATTCAACTGAGTCATTATGAAAAATTAACAATATTCTAAGACAGTGCAAGCACACACAAGCTCAACGGCACAAATAAAATAAAACTATCACACAGGATCGCTGTATGATAATATAATTCAGCATTTGAACATGGAGTAAATAAAATTAACATGCTGTTCTGATTAGTTTTACTGTGGGGATTTAATGGATTCTATTATTATGTACATTCTCATGTTATTAATGGGGTAATATCAATATTCTTTGGAGAGGTGACCAAAATCAAAGTCTCAACTTTGTGGCCTTTAATAAATCAACTATGAATTGTATATACCTAGCTAATACACTTGATAAAGGAAGCAACATGCAATCACATAGAGAATATTCTAAATGTGAAGTTGTCAAAGAATCACCTGGACTCAAACCAGAACAATTTATTATTTTCTCTGTCAGGTTACAAATCCCATATTATTATTATTATTATGGAAAATGCTTTCAAGATATTTTGATGTGGTTAGCCTTATCAATGCTGTATACAAAGAAGCTGAATTACTCCTTACTATTTGCACACTTTAGGCTTGTACTATTTAAAAAACATCAGCTACAGGGGACTTTTTAAAAATAGACTCCTTGGCTTAACAGGCTAATCCTCCGCCTTGCGGCGCCAGTGCACAGGGTTCTAGTCCCGGATGGGGCGCTGGATTCTATCCCGGTTGCCCCTCTTCCAGGCCAGCTCTCTGCTATGGCCCGGGAGTGCAGTGGAGGATGGCCCAAGTCCTTGGGCCCTGCACCCCATGGGAGACCAGGAGAAGCTCCAGGCTCCTGGCTTCGGATCAGCGCGATGCGCTGGCTGCAGCGGCCATTGGAGGGTGAACCAATGGCAAAAAAGAAGACCTTTCTCTCTGTCTCTCTCACTATCCACTCTGCCTGTCAAAAAAAAAAAAAAAATTAAAAAAATAGACTCCTACTTCCCACTTATAGACCTCAATCTCAATCAGTGGATATAGATTAAAAGTCAGGGCTATGAATTTATTTGTTCACCCCTCAAATGACCGCTACAGCCAGTGCGTTCTGCCGATACGAAGCCAGGAGCCAGATGCTTCTTCCTGGTCTCCCATGCGGGTGCAGGACCCAAGCACTTGGGCCATCCTCCACTGCACTCCCGGGCCACAGCAGAGAGCTGGACTGGAAGAGGAGCAACCAGGACAGAATCTGGCACCCCGACCAGGACTAGAAACCAGGGTGCCGGCGCCGCAGGCGGAGGATTAGCCCAGTGAGCCGCGGCGCCAGCCCTCAAATGGTTTCTGATTAAAGTGGTCAAGAGTCACACTTGAAAATACAGACTTCAGCATGTCAGACAGGCCCATGGGTTAAGATGTCCTGATCCACTCTGCGATGTGCACAATCATTTATCTTCTCTGGCTCTGGGCTTGATCATCTCTCAATGAAGAGGATGGGCTAGCTTCCTTTCTGGATCTGACATTCAGGTGTCCTACAAGCATGTGCTGGCAATGTTATTATGATTTGTTGCCTTCATTGTATCAAGTCAACAGATTGTAGGACAGTACAAGACATTTGAGAATGGTTTTATCCATTGGGTGCAATCGAATACTCATTCTCTCATTGTTCACAGAAAAGTTTTAATAGAGTATGTTAAAAACTTCAAATTCCTCAAATGTCTTGAATGATAAATTGTTTGCTTACAAATCAATTGACCTTCTGTATGATCTAGCCATCCCACTCCTGGGAATTTATACAAACCAAAAGAAATCAGCATATGAAATTGTTATCTGTACTCTCATGTTCATTGCAGTTCAATTCACAATAGCTAAGATATGGAATCAACACAGATGTTTATCAATAATGACTGGATAAAGAAATTATGACATGTATTCAATAAGGATTACAACTTACTTGGCTGTTAAAAAAAAATGAAATCCTGCTTCTTGCAACAAAATGGATGCAACTGGAAACCATTATACTTAGTAAAACAAGCCATTCCCAAAAACACAGATACCATGTATTTTCTCTGATCTTGGGTAACTAATTGAGTACTTAAAAGGTAATATATTAGTGTAAAATGAGTGTTTTGAGATCAGATGAATATTTACAGCTTTGTTGCTGGTATTTTCTTCATGCAATTTGTTGAACTTTTTACTTATTGTAGAATTAACGTTATAATCATTAAGTAAACAGAAAATGAATCATTGTAAAAATTGAGAGTGAGAATATGAGAGGGAGGAGGAAGAAGGGTTGGTGCATGGGTGGGAAGTAGGGTAAGGTGGGAAGTATCACTAGGTTCCTAAATCTGTATATTTGAAATACATATAACTTGTATAATTTAAATAAAATAAAAAAATAGAAATGTAGAAAATAGAAAAAATAGAACTGAACTACAGCCCTTTGTATTGTTATTCTAAAGAATCAAAGAATACTCAGGAAAACATTTTCATGTCAGGTTCCTAGAATAAAATCTGAAATTTAAAGTTACACAACACTTTGCGAAATAAATATTTCAAAGGAATTTATGTTCTTAATTAGGGATAAATAAACATTTGGATATTTTATTCAATGCCAAACAAATAAGCAAGAACTGTACTTTGTCACTCTTTTTTTCTTGTTATAGGAGTTCTTAGCCTTTAAGAAGATACCAGAAAGCAATCTAGCTAATAAAACAAATAATAAATTGTTGAAAGAATAATAAGAAAGAATTGGTCTAAATAAGTGAATTTAAATTTTTATTATCTAGTTTTCTAATTTCACAGTCCAGATATAATTAAAGGAGAGAATATTTTTTCATTTCATTCTACTTTTTATTCCATGGTTTTACAAAAATCCTCTCATAAATGCAACAGAACACAGATGTAGTAGAAGTTTTCTTATTAAATAAATCAGAGAGAAAACTCAGAGCTGTCTTTGAGCAAACCAATATGCAAACACCTATGAGAGTTTCTCCAGACTCCTTTTCCTCTGAAACTATATCTGGAGATGACTGAGTTCATTCAAACCTACAAAAACGCCTCTGAAAATGGCCATGTCTTCTTAAATTTATAACAGCAAAGAACTTATGAGTCATCTTATAGAAGAGAAATGTGTTTGGGTTCAATCTAATAAAAAGAGAAAATGCTTGCTTAGTATTTCTGAGTAATCACAATCTCATATATCTTATATTTCTCTAAGTTTCTCATTTTTCCTTAGTCACATCATAACCGAATATCTAGAAAGTTATTACACATATATATACACACAAAGAAGCCGAAAAAATGATTTTCCCTTACCACAAGTTTTAAGGATAAAGTCTGTTTTTTTTTTTTAAAGAAATATTTGAGATGGTGGGAAAGTGGGGGATGAAGTCTGAGTTATAAAGAGGGAAAGACAAGGGGAGGGAGATCTTCTATCTGCTGTTTACTCCCCAAGTAGCCACAAAGACAGTGTTGAGCCAGGCTGAAACCAGGAACTAGGAAATTCTTCCTGGGCTCCTACGTGAGTGCAGGGGCCCAAGCACTTGGACCATCCTCCACTGCTTTCCCAGGTGCATTAACAGGTACCGCGGCTCACTAGGCTAATTCTCCGCCTGCGGCTCTGGCACACCGGGTTCTAGTCCCGGTTGGGGTGCCGGATTCTGTCATATGGTTGCTCCTCTTCCAGTCCAGCTCTCTGCTGTGGCCCGGGAGTGCAGTGGAGGATGGCCCAAGTGCTTGCGCCCTGCACCCGCATGGGAGACCAGGAGAAGCACCTGGCTCCTGGCTTCAGATCAGCGCAGTGCGCTGCCCACAGTGTGCTGGCCACAGCAGCCATTGGAGGGTGAACCAAGGGTAAAGGAAGACCTTCTGTCTCTCTCTCTCTCTCCCTCTCACTGTCCACTCTACCTCTAAAAAAAAAAAAAAAACAACCTGGAGCTGGATCAGAAGTGGAGCAGCCAGTACTCAAACTGGCACCCATATGAAATGTTGGCATTTCAAGAGATGGCTTTACCTGCTATGTCACAGCACCTACTATGTCACATCACCGTTCCACTTTGTGAGAGGTCTTAAACCAGAAAAGTTTATTTGTACAGCTCAAGGCTATGACGTTTATTTGTTAAACATGTTTTGCTGTTTCACTTTGTATATGTTCTTTTTCTTGTCCCCTCCCATTGGTGCCACATTTGATGATGTGTTGATTTTTCTGGTCATCTTCAACCTCAGGTGCTACTATGTATCCAGCAACCTGGCAGTAAAACTCATTCACAGACAAGAAGGAAACTCAGTGAGAGGCCACATTAGGAAGCAAACTGTGTTGAGACATTCAGAGAAATCTCTTATCCAGGAGACCACCTTAGCATATCTGTCTCTTTTGTGTTTCCTAAACATTTCCAAATACCCATTCATGTCATCTGGAATTTTGGATCCAGGATTCTCTCTACACTGACCCAAATGTTCAATGCACTCCCCAGCAATCCATATGCATAAAAATACATTCTGAGGTAGGTGTTTGGTCTAGTCCTTAAGGCACTGGTTAAGAAGCCTGAGTATCTGGATTCTGGATTCCATAGTCCTGGCTCCCTATTTCAACTTCTTGCTACTGTGAAACTTGAGAGGCAGCAGGTGATGGCTCAAATAGTTGAGTCTCTACAATGCATATGAAAGGCCCGGACTGAATTCTGTACCCCCAGCTTTGGCTTGATCCAGCTCCAGTTGTTGGGGGCATTTGGGGAGTGAACAGAAGATGAGAGCTCTTGCTCTTTCTCTGTCTGTCTCACAATCTTGTTGTCACTCAAATAATATATAATAAAAAATAGAAATATCCATACACTTCGTGGGTATTACATATGATTGCAATTTTTGTATACATAGTCTCTATTAGATCTTTCATGTAGTTACATATATATGTATTCATTTATATATTGGAAATCATATTTGATATACATTGTATGAAAGCATATTCTTTCACAACTTCTTAGAAACTAGTGGAACCCAGTAATTTTTGATAAAATTATTTTTAAATTATTCCATTTATTCCATTCTATTCTATTAACAAAAATTGTAAGTATAAAATTATTTAAAATAATTAAAAGTTATTGAAACATTCTTTGCAAATACATATTCAATTCTGTGATATACTGATTAGCCAGTAGATAAATGATCACCTCAGAGAAAAGGGTAGAGATCATGCTTACAATTTGTTAAATGATTATTGTTTCTCAATATTTTCTTAAATATTTTTGCACAGGGTGCTTATACATTTTCCAACTAAATATACAGTGAACAGCAGGTATTTCTGATATCTGCTTAAAGCTGAAAGCAAAAAAAAAAATAACTTTTTTAGTTTTTCAGTTTTAATTATGCTTTTTTATGATTTTATTTGAAATTTTTGGGACTATTTTCAAATTTTCTTACAATTCCCTACTGAAGGCCGGCGCCGCGGCTCACTAGGCTAATCCTCCGCCTTGCGGCGCCGGCACACAGGGTTCTAGTCCCGGTCGGGGCACCGATCCTGTCCCGGTTGCCCCTCTTCCAGGCCAGCTCTCTGCTGTGGCCAGGGAGTGCAGTGGAGGATGGCCCAAGTGCTTGGGCCCTGCACCCCATGGGAGACCAGGAGAAGCACCTGGCTCCTGCCATCGGATCAGCGCGGTGCGCTGGCCGCAGCGCACCTACCGCGGCGGCCATTGGAGGGTGAACCAACGGCAAAAGGAATACCTTTCTCTCTGTCTCTCTCTCTCTCACTGTCCACTCTGCCTGTCAAAAAAAAAAAAAAAAAAAAAAAAAAAAACAATTCCCTACTGAATTTGGGAGGTTGCTTTTCCATGGTGCATGAGAATGAAACTTTGGGGCAACAGCAATACATGGTCTTTGAGAAAACAAATATTCCCTGTTTTGCTTTATCATTACAAGTATTTCACCATGTGGAAATATGGTCAGTTTTGTTATTTGTTCATTTTTCACTTTGGTAGAATTCTTTTGGCTAGCAAGTTATATTATTCATCAATAAATAGTTCAATACAATCTGTTGCAGATGTTACATATAATTGCAAACTTAATCTTAAATAACATATTTATCACAAATTCCTTAAAAACTTTAATAAACAATTCATTTTAGAAATTAGTAGAAAAGAAGTTAAATATTAAATGACAAAAGATTTTTGCCACATTTAAAATTCTTTTGGCTTACTAAACCCTTGTAAATAATGTAATGCACATAGATGTAGTAGCTCAGTCACTCATTTTAAGCATAATTATTATGATTACTATTGAAATAGAACACTCATGAGAACATCTTAGTTAAAATATCTATAAATATTTTATAGATTTTTTTAATTTTTAGCAATGCTGTGGGTTATTATGTAAAATAGTAATTTATCTATTGACTAGCCATTAAACAGTGAAGGATTGATATTTTAGTATTGTGATCAACCAGATGTTCATAGAAAATTGGATTGCCAAGTAGATGTTGAGCAATCCATGTAACACAATTGGTACAGCAAGCACTTTGGATATGCCGATGGCTTGCATTGTACATGGAAATCATTATAAAGTGTGTTGCCCAATTTAGTTTCATTAGAAGAAACACTCTGAATGACTTATAGTAATAATCTTTCTGTTCCTATGAGGGCATGTGTATTGTATTCCAGCATGAATAGTTACAATAGTTAAAGTTGATAATTATCACATTCATTGAAAATCAGAATTGAGTCCAAAATTTACATTTCCAGGAAATTTATCTCTGTTCTTTTTTAGTATGAATATTTTAGTGAGATAATTAGGTAACAACATAGTCAGAAAAATCCATAAAACATTCATGTGGAAAAAGGAAAGAACAATAAGAAAAAGTGAAAATTCAAGGTTTAAGTTACGGACACATACTGACAGTAGCAATTAGAAAAGAGAAAAAGAAATAGAAAATAATGTAAATGGTATTTAAAAATTTTTAACCTTGAAGCTCTATATCTAAAAATTTATACCCGTTGTGCTGAAAGATTTTTTTAAAGGCCAAGTTCAGGTAAGTTGATAGACCATTCAACTTCCTTTAACATATTTAATTTAGCATTCATTTATTTTACCTTGCCAGAAAATGACATATTTTAGCCTCACAAAATCATTTTGAGATGGCAAACCATTACTGATATCATTGATGCAAGACTAGCTCAAAGGAAATTTTCTTGTCGAAAGATTATCATATTCGGAAAAACAAGGAAAACAGAAACACAAAAATTGAAGATAAGCTAAGATTATATTGTATAAAAAGGTGCAAGGCAAGCAAATTCGTGATCATATAAGTACCATCAATTTGCAATGTGCACACCCAGAAAGTGGATGCTGTAGAGCAACGCAAAATACAGTCCCAATCCAGACGTCAAATCCATAGTGGTGAATACAGCTGGATTTAAAGTGGAGCCTATGAACAGTGGAGTCTAGAGAGCATAAAAGTTATAAAGTTAGAGAGGTCCTGTTGTACACAGAGCAATTTCATAGACAAAGGCAGTGAACTCAGATGAAGACTGAGCATAGAACTGAATAAAAGGCATGTCTATTTTGGGAGATTTTGACGCTCACGTACCCAAGGAAAGAATTGGCCTACAGCTTCAGTATGATAGCAAATGCAATGAGGAAATAGAAATACAGCCTGTGATAGGAAAGTAGAAATGTTCACTTTCATAGGGCACTGCAGCACAGCATTGTCACGTGTCTGGAGACCCCAGCAAGGCCTTTGTATAGGTTACAACACAGCAGAATGCACAGCTCTTAGAATATTCAGAGAGGAAAGAGTATCAAACTGTGTGTGAACCCATATGCAGCATTAAGAAACAAATGTCAGCCACTAAGTGTTTTGTTGCCACATTTAATGTTGCTTTGAACTTGAATAATCAAGGTATTAAAAACATTACCTTATCTGCATAGAAGATGGTAATTTTCCTTAATACAAGATTCTAATTTATTGACTCCATTTAAAACCTTTGAATAGTAGCAGCATTTATCTCAATGCTGCTAAAAATAAATTATTTTTCTACACTTTCATCGGAGTCATTTGGTAACCCAAATATTGCTGTAGAGAAGCTTCTTAAAAGAATAAAGTTTTTATTAAAGTTGAACATGGTGTTATTGAACCCATGTTTTCAAAAACCTAACTGATTATAAACTTCATCAGGAGTATTGACATGTAAACTGAAGCTGTGGGATGACTGTCTCCAGTGTCCTCTCCCCGCCTCCATGCAGTTCTCCCCTTTGGTGTGTGTCCAGTGCAAACATGGAACTGGACCCCTTAAGCTCTCCTTTAGAATTCCCAGAGGACACATGGGATTGAGTGATCCTGACCTTTACTTTCCTCTTCCATTAGTTAATGGAATTGAAAACAAATAACCAAACTTCATTCTAATGAACAAGAAAAAATGTGAGTTTGATCCTTCTTCCGAACAAGGTGGAATGACCCGGGAGTACAAATGCATATGGCAAAACCATTTGATGTTTCTGTGACTTTCACTCCTGCAAAGTTCAAGGTGCTTCTGAAATAGCCATGGGCTCTCTAGAGGAGATTTTCTCCCAGCTGCTCAGCACAGCGTTCTCTGCACCCAGCATAGAGCCTCCCACATGGTGGGACACAAAAATACTTCAAAGAGAGCTCACTTTATGTCAGGAGGCCTGGAAATGACTTTCATGAACAAGCTGTTGCTTGGAGTTTAAAAGTGGGAGCAGGAAGTACTAAATATTTAACATAAAAAGAGAAACCAAACTCAGCCTCTAGTCCCCTAAAAAGGTACTTCACAAAGTTTGTGGAAATTGAATTACAACATGAATTTGGTGCAAAATAACAAGCCATCTTCAAAGATTTCATGGAAAATGCATACTATGAAAAAAACAACAAATGGAGTTCAAACTCTTTATACCAAAATATTCTTATCTTTAATTATACTTTTCTATGGAGTTTTTGATATATCCTCATGCACACTCAATCAGATCTCAGTTGGTCACAATCAGACATCAGTTGTCGGGCTATGGAAGGGAACTGGTGGTCATGATAATCCAGTAATTATATACAATTAGCTTTGGAGCTCATCATAAGATTTTTTTTTCCTTGTTAAGCCTATGTCATCGTTTTTTAAGTAACCCAAGATAAAATTACTTTCGGTAATTAAAAGTCAACTATGAAGCAGTTATCAGTGTAGTGGAAAATATTCTAGGTGCCAAGAGAAAATAATTCTGGGAACATTGATAAAAAAAAATACACAGACGAGAATAATGAAGAGATGACAACATTAACTCTGTTTCAGTATCAAGGCCAGCCAATTTCCTTTGAAGTCCAATCTTACTGCACAGAAATGATGCTAATATAATACAAAATCTATTCAACTGGGTAAGGAGAGAGTTAGTGATAATTCCCAAATGTCCAGCACACTTATATTGGTTTTAGAGAATAATTTTGAACTTATTTTGAAACATGGCTGTATCTGATGCTCTGAGGATTCATATCACTTCCAAGTAATAATAAAAGCATTCTCTAAAGCATGTCTCAGAAACAATGTGTATACTTATTCTTTCAGTTATTTCAGTTAAACTTGGCCTTTACTGATTAACTCTACATGCCAAGATAATCCCCAACACAGGACTTCAGAGATACAGAAGACAAGACTGCTGCTCTCTGAAAGTTGTGACTGAAGACGTCACAGGGACAGAGCCTGGCAGCTGAGGGAAGGGGGACTCATGGGTTGTAGATCCAGCTGGCATGGGAAATGGGCGTGAGTGAATCTCGTTGAGATGATAACTCCAGTCCTAAAGAAAGAGCAGCTTCTCAGGCAGACAGTAGCAGAGAGACTTCACCAGGGAGGGGGGTACAAGTCCTCCAGGACAGTTTGGGATATAACATTAGCATGAAACTCATGTGGAGTTACATTTGGTAACTGGAGAAACAGACCCGTGATCAGCTCATACGGGCTCATTAGTTGTGCTGAAGTTGTTAGGTTTTAGGAAATGAATTATCTAATTTAAGGGCAGAGGAACAGAAAGATGGAGGTAAGGAAGGAGGGTGGAAATGAGAGAGACAGAGAGAGAGAGAGAGAAATCTCCCATCTTCTGATTCACTCCCCAATTGTCCACAACACCTGACTTTGGACAAGGTCAATATCAGAAGTCCAGATCTCCACCCTGTTCTCTACATATGCTGCAGGGGATCAAGCACTTGAACTTCATTTGCTGGCTTTCCAGGTACATTAGCAGGAAGCTGGATCAGAGGTGGAATAATCATGACTTGAATTGTCATGCCGATATGGGTGCAATGTAGCACAATGCTTTCTCAGTTGTTGGATTTTTGAGACTTAACAGTGTACAAGTATTGTTTTAATGCACTCCCAAGAATTATATCTAGATTATGAAGATGCAGAAACACTCAAATAACAACATGGCTTAATTGTGTCTTCTCTGAAATTCAGATGTTGAAACCCAGTAGCCATTGTGGTGGTGGTGAGAGATGGGGTCTGGAGGTGACTATGTGATACCATCTCCTCCCTGTGAATGGGACAAGTTATCCTTATCAAAGGGGCTCATAGAATGAGTTTGCTGCTTTTCTTCCTCCCAACTTCTACCAGGTTGTGATGCAGCAAGGAGGTCCTCAGCAGACAAAAGATATCCGCCCCTTGATGATGGGCTTCCCAACTCCAGAGCAGTGAAAAAAATATACCATTTGTTATACATGATCTAGTCTCAGGTATTTTTACAGCTGCACAGATGGACTAAATCTAAGGGTGTAGAACACTTGTCCAATATAATATCAGTGCCATTTATTTTTATGGTAAAGAAGAACATTTTCACTGGAGCTGTTAATAGCCAATTCTTCCACAGTGGTTCTGCATTCCAAATCCTGCTTGTGCTTTCAGGATTCTACAGTGAACTGCAGAGCCCCAGGCTAACAGAGGCATTGTGTGCTTCATCTCTGCTGCTCCATATCCTTCCTGAGAACCTGAACTTAACTGTTTGGCATCAAAAACTTGCAGCATCTCCTGTCAAGATTGTGGACTGAGGGACAGGCATGTGCTTCAGCAGTTACGATGCTGCTTTGGATAGCCACATGCCCTCTGGAGTGCCTGGGTTCAAGTCCTGGCTCCAGTTCTGATTCTAGTTTCCTGCAAATGCACACCATAGGAGAAAGCAGATGATGGTAGGTACTCTGATCTCTGCCACCCATGTGAGAAACTTAGATTGAGTATCAGGCTCCTGGCTTTGGTCTGGCCCAGACCTGGCATTCACAGTCATTTAGGGAGAAAACTCCAAACCAGTGGATAGATCTTTGCCCATTTGTTTGTCTCTCTCTGTCTTTTAATTATAATGACAGTAAACAAATACAAATTATATTTTAAAAAGTGGTGGCTTAGCTTGTGTTTGAAAACTTCTATCCTCTGTAGATCCCACTAACATAAATATGAGGAAGAAAGAAACTCCACAAATGAAGACAGCACACAGCAGTGCAAAGGCCATTTTAAACATGCAGGCAGATAGGAAAAAAGGAGGTGGAGGATTTTTTTGCAGCTGAGAAGGCCAAGCTCAAGATACACAATAGCAAGATTACGTGGGATAGAGTGAGTGGACTCTGCCAACTGGGAGAGCCTCTGTGCTCATCATAACCCATCATGTCCCAAAATAGAATCTAGTTAGTGTAGAAGCCATGAGAAGTTATGACAAGAATCAGAAGGCTTTTTGATGAACAGTTTGATGAACAGATTAAATTTACTCTATGAATATTTGAGGCTAAAATGGAGGATAAAACAACACAGGAATTTCATGGACTTAGATCAATCAGACCACACAATTGACTTTTATAGGAACATGAAGCATTTTCGTATCAATTTTCTCAGCAGCATTTGTTCCTAAAAGACATTGGATACATCTCCAAAAACCAGCGTCAAAATGTTTTTCCACTTATTACTCACATGCTAAGGCAGAGCAAACTACTCTTTGTATCTGAAAAGGTTCACAAACTTTCCCTCCTGTCTATCTTTTCAATAACCGAGAATATACAAGTAAAAAGGGATACCACTTTAAATGTGGCATTCAATTACAAAATACTTATAGCATTTTCAATTGGGGCAGGAGTGGTAGGACAGCATGAGGGGATAATACAAATGAGGCCTATTTTCTTCTTTCCATATTTGGTTATAATGTGTCTTGGATTGGAGACAGAAGTAGATCATCTATAATGGGGTTAATAATGTTATTAAAAATAAAATTAGTAAATGTCCATGAGAAAATCTAGGTTCTGTATCTGCAAGTCTTTTTTGAATAGCTGCTTGACTTAAACTTTTCTGTTCTGTAATTTTAAAAATGAAATAAACTAAAATTCTCTGTGAGGGTGCATGATTTAAGAGAAATAGTATTGAGGTTGAAAATAAACACTATTTCATTTGAATTCCACTTCCAAGTTGTGAGGATCTCAGGTGTCTGAAGCAATACATAGTTCTCACTAATTACAGCTTTTCTTAAGAGATACTATCATTTTGTAACTAATAAATTTCTTTTTATCCCTTGGCTTTCAGGAAACTTAAATGCATCAAAGTTGTGTTCCAACTTTAGACAGCCAGAGAACACACCTGTGTGTCTGCTTTACTTTTAATTTTGAAGTCTCAGAGAATGAGGACTTCAAATCTTAACGCAACAGAAAATTGAATTCTATGACAGCCTTGTAGGCTTGGAAGAGAATCTTGTTCTCCAACAATGAACACAGCCTGGCCTTAACAGTGGTCACACTCTTGGGAGACCAGGTCTCCAGACTGATGGAATTATAAGATAATAAAACCAGTTGTTTTAAGCTGTTAAGTTTGTGGTAATATTACATAACAATAGAAGACTAATTACATGGTGTTTCAAAAAATCATTGGAAAAAGAAAAATAAGTATATTTTGCTACAAAATAATTTCAAAGACCATATATATGAAGGATCTTTATGAACAAAGAACTATGCATGTATTTCAAAATATTTTTGTACTGGAGTTGGCTTTGTGAAACAGCATTTTAAGCCATGACCTGTGTTGTTGCCAGCACTGCATATTGGAGCACCAATTCCTGTCCAAGTTACCCTGTTTCCAATCCAGCTCCCTGCTAATGTGCCTGAGAAAGCAGTGGAAGATGACACAAGGACTTGGGGTCCCTTCCATTCACATGGGAGACCCCGATGGAGGTCCTTGTTCAGTTTTGGCCTGACCTAGCCCCAGCCATGCTGCCATTTGAAGAGTAAACAAGCAGATGAAAGATCTCGATCTCTCTCTCTCCTCTCTTTCTTTTTCTCCATCTGTCTCTCTCTATCTCTCTGCCTCTTAAGGAAATAAATCTGTAAAGAAAAATTTTGCATTGAAATAAACATTTTTAATTTCATTTTCCACCAACTTTATGAAGTTTCTTTGCACAGAAGGTAGAATAATCTAAATTCTCATGTTCTAAAATTTGCCTACAGGTAACCAGATCAAGGTGAAATAATATATAATTAATTAATTTTTTTAACCACTGCAAACAAGATTCAGCATTAACACAACATAGAAAACTGATGCTGGGGTGGATGCTGTGGCACAGGTTAAACTGCTCCTTGGGATGCCCATATTCCATATGGAAATGCCTAGCATCCAGTCCAGCCTCTGTTTTCTTTTAAAGATATATTTATGTGTGTATTTATTTTGAAAGAGTGTGTGTGAGAGGGAGAGAGAGAGAATCTTCTATCTATCGGTTTAATCTCCAGATGGCCGCAGCAGCCAGCGCTGGGCTAGGCCGAATTCAGGAGCCAGGAGTTCCATCTGGGTCTCCCACATGGGTGGCAGAGACCCAAACACTTTGCCATCTTCTTCTGCTTTTCCTAGTCCACTTGCTGGAAGTTGGGTTGGAGCCAGACTCCTGCCTCTGCTTCTTGTCCAGCTTCCTGCTAATGCACACTTTGGAAGGTAGCAGATGATGGTTTAGGTACGTGTCTCCTCCTGCCAACATGGGGGACAAAGATGGAGTTCTTCCCTTCTATTTTTTCCAGAGCCAGCCCTAGATGCTGCTAGAATATGGGAATTAAACAATTGAATGTAAGATTTCTCTCTCTGCTTTTCAAGTAAATAAAAATGAATATATGTTTTTAAAAAATGTGATCTTGGACTAAGCAACAACAACAACAACAACAAAACCTGAATTCTGTGAAAAACAAAAGAGAAAATAATAATTACTGGTATTACATGGAGTATTGCAGACAAGGCATCATGATATTGCAAATATTTTTGCTAGAATCTAATTCAGAGGAAGCTGGTGATGTTTTAGTTTGCAGAGTCAACAGCACCTGTTAACAAAAGGTAGATCTGTAACTGCTCCAGACATAAAGAATTGTCTATAACTTTTAAGCTTTTTGGGCAGAAAAGTCAAGGCTTTCTTTAGTAATAGCTAATAAAAGACAACTGGGGTTTGCATCAGCAGGAATGCAGAGAGAACAGGCAGGCTGAGCTTTATGGATATAGACAAGAAGGAACAGAGCACTCTGAAATGGAAAATCTTGCTTTGGCGATCATCAAGTGAATAGTTTTCTGGCCTGCCCTTCCTAGACAGGACACTCCCTGCTGAGGGCTCCTGTGTTTTCCTTCCCTAGGAGCAGTTGTATATTATCAATTAATCCTTCCAAAGTGTATTGGGCTTCTTTTTAGTAGTTAAAAACTACGGGCACTGGAATCATTTGAGTTGTGGCTGAAGAATAAGTCCTTCACTCATGCTTTCCTGAGTGACTTCAAATGTTTAATTTAGCAGGGCTTCACTGTTTTCATGTTTGGATTTAAAGCACCATTTCTGTAACCCCATACTAAGTGTGAGCTTTGTGGATGAACTCGACCTTATTTAAGAGTAGTGAAAAGCCAATGGAAAAATGAAATTCAGCCATCCCTCCCCTGGGAATTTACCCGAATGAAATGAATCAGCATATGAAAGAATTATTCATACCTCCGTGTTTATAGCATCTCAATTCATAATAGCTCAGATATGGAATCAACCCAGATGTCCACCAGTTGATGACTGAGTAAAGAAAATATGGTGAGGTTTGTACTGTATTACAGTGGGTAAAGCTGCTGACTGGAGTGTCAACATCCCATACGGGTACTGGTTTGAGTCCTGGCTGCTCCACTTCTGATTCAGCCCTCTGCGATGGCCTGGGAAAGCAATGGGAGATGGCCCAAGTCCTTATAGGCTCCTGCACCTGCATGGAGACCTGGAAGAAGCTCCTGGCTCCTGGCTTCAGATCAGCTGAGCTCAGGCCATTGTGGCCATCTGGAGAGTGAACCAGCAGGTGGAACCCCCCCACCACCACCACCACCTCTCTCTCTGCCTCTCTGTAACTCTGCCTTTCAAATAAATAAATCTTTAAAAACAGAAAAGAAAATATGGTATATATACATAATGGGATACTAATCAGCCAGAAACCCTGTGTTTTGCAATAAAATGGATGTAAAGTAGGCAGGCATAGAGGCTAACATTGATTAGATTTGTGAGCTGGAAGACCATGCCTTTGCCACGCTCCTGTGTGACCTCATCTCCCTACCTGGCCACACCTGGGTGACCACTAGCCAATCAGGTTAATTAACCACTCTCCTTTTGAAGTGGGTTAAAAGCCAGGACATGGTGTGGCCCGGCCCTGCTCTTTTCCCTGGCCTCTTGGTAGGAGGGCCTGGCTGTAGCCCAGCGCCTCTGTCTAGGCTTCCCAGCCTAGATGCTGCTCCTCCACGTGGCTGGTTCCTGGTGCTTGTTATGAACCCATATTTACCTCTCTCTCTTAAATAAAGCTCTCTGCCTCTACTTTGCTGCCAGTGATAAGCGGTGGATAGCGGCTCAAGGTGCTTGCTGCACGTGGCTTTTGGCCTGCTCTCTGCTTGGTATGGATGCTACCCTAGTTTCCAGATTTTCCCCACTCTCCTACCTGAACTAAAGCCCTCACTTTCCTAGATACCTCTCAGACTAAATAAAATGCTGCCTGGTTTATCTGTGCCGGTATTTAGAATTCTTCTCTAAATATTAGGCAAGAACCCTCTTGGGCTTACTAATATTGGGGATTTATTAGTAAACATATGGTGAAATCATATGGCACCCCAAATTCCGGTAGCACATGTGGCATCCCAGATAGCACTTCTGGGGAACTTTAAGGGGCCACATTTTGGTGTAAATTTTAGGGGATCATGTCTGATTTCAGATGCAACTGGAGACTATTATATATAGTGAAATAAACTACATCCAAAAAAAAAACAATATCACATTTTTTCTTTGATTTGTAGCTAATACATAGAGTACCAAAAGATACTGATTTTGAATAAAATATTGAAATCCATGAATGATTTTTTTTCAAAATATGCATTTCCACGAACTTTTTGAAGCACCTTTCTTTGCATGGATTTCAAAAATGTTAGCATCCAAATAAGCTTCTTCTTGTGACATTTTCCATGAACTTTTTGAAGTCACACTGTATTTGCCTCAGTGCATTATTATGCAACAATGAGACATGGTACATTGTGTGAATGTGCCTGTGCATGTGTGTATATGAACACACTTAAATGCTCACTCTGTATATGAGGCCAATATAGCTCATCAGAGCTCATAAACGGGGAATACTGACTTGAATTATTTATCCATGTAACATTATTTTTTTCCTGATATCAATAAATGCTGGTTTCCTGGAATAATAAAAGGACTGAAAGTTTCCTACATATTTCAGTGCTACTTCCAGTGAGTTGAAATAATGGTGAAAGTGCTCTTTAATGCTGGTATTCTGAGAAGTCTAAAATTGTGAGTCTAGACAAGCGAATTCCAACTTCTTATAAAAATTTGTTTAAGAATTTCTTATTTGTACATTGCCTGTTAACCAGAACTGAATGACTCAAAAGCAATCAGGAGTTCAGGTGTTCTGAGAAACTGTGATCCAGCACTGGTATGTCACTTCTCAGTTGGGGTCCAGGAACACAAAGAGATCAGAAAAACTTCCCTCCTTCAGAATTCAATTAAAATAGGAGCACATTGTTTTGAAAATGACTTTCTAGCCTCAAGCTAATTGTATTTTGTTTACCCCAAACAGTTTATTTGGGTGAGTCTGCTTTTCTGGGCCTTAGTGTTGCAAAATAAAATGAGGTAGTTAGAGTGAGATCCCCAAAGCTCTTTCTAGATTAAACTTCTTTGTGTGCATGATGCAATCTCATAGGTGAAAAACAAATGGAATGAAATGTTAACTGCTTTGAACCACAAGAAGAGGTAGAAAAATCATGAAGGAAAATATGGCTTTGTTTTCCTTGTTGAACATATTAAGTAAAAACAAATTCCACATAAATTTTGTAAAAATTCCCAGTATCTCTTTAACTTGGTATCAATAGGACACAAAATAGTCCCCAAAATAACATAGATTAATGAAATAAAATTTCCTCCAGAAGGGAATTTTTAACATGATAAATAATATTTTAGGAAGAGATGTTGAAGTGTTTCAACACAAAGGGAAAAACAGAAACCCTTGTATACTTAGGACTATATAAATACTACAAGGAAAGTCGACTTTAGGGAAGTGTAAATGTCATAAATTCAGCTATTGTGATGTATCCAATCATGCAGTCCCATATTGGAGAAGCTCAGTTATTGACCTCATGCAGACGATGGAACTCTATAGCTATGGCTACTACAAACCAAGGTATACATATAGGTCTTCCCATTGGGTGCTCCATCTGAAGCAGTATTCTTAGGCAAACGTTGTCTTTTTTTAAAGATTTACTTATTTACTTCAAAGTCAGAGTTACACAGAGAAAGGAGAGGCAGAGAGAGAGAGAGAGAGAGAGAGAGAGAGAGAATCTACCATTTGCTGGTCCACTCTCCAATTGGCCGCATTGGCCGGAGCTGCGCTGATCGAAAGCCGGGAGCTTCTTCTGGGTCTCTCAAATGGGCACAGGGGCCCAAAGACTTGGGCCATGTTCTTTTCCTTCCCAGGCCATAGCAGGGAGCTGGATCAGAAGTGAAGCAGCTGGGTCTCAAACTGGCTCCCATATGGGATGCTGGCACTGCAGGCGGCAGCTTTACCCTCTATGCCACAGCGCTGGCCCCAGGCAAACATTGTTGAGTCATTGTGTAAAACCAGGAAACCCTAAAGATTTATAGACTTCACCATACACTCATCACCTCATTGTATACTGTTTTATTATTCAATGCTTAATTTAGCCTCTTTATCATTTTCAAACAAGTTATGAGCATTAAAATACCCTCAACAGTAGAGTAAATTTCTTTATCTCTTCTTTCTTAGGAAACAGCATTTTTAACTTGGAGGGTCTTGGTAGTTATTTCTTTATTATTCATTTTTATTATTTTTTATTCAAGTGAGAGTCAGATACACGCGCACACACACACACACAAACAGACTGACAAAGAGATCTCCAATCAGTTGGTTCACTTCTCAAATGCCTGCAACAGCCAGGACTGGGTTCTCCAGCAGCCAGGAACCAGGAACTCAATTTAGGTCTCCCACCAGGGTAGCAGGGAGTCATCTGCCTGAGCCATTACCTGCTGCCTCTCATGGTGAACATTACCAGGAAACTGGAGTCAAGAATTGGATCTGGGCATCAAACCCAAATACTCATACGGGCATCTTAAACCAGTCTTTACTGCCAACCCAAGTATTTATGGTAACTCACAGAAACCAATGTTCATTTTCCTAATTCATTAGGGACTCTGGTATTTTCCAGTATTTGCTGTACTTTTACCTTTTCATGTGATGAATCCCATTAGGCTGCAGTTGGATATGTCTGAATTGCCAGCATCACTACTTTTGTACTTTGGGGTCATTATTAAGTAAATAAGAGTTCCTTTAGCACAAGCACTATAATACTGTGACAAAATTGTACTACTAAGTGACCAATGGGTAGCAAGTATATAACATATACATACACGGGACAGACATTGAATTCACAGCACAGGGCAGACAGAGCAAGATAGCATAAGATTTCATCAGATGACTTAGAATATGTATAATTAAAATGGTTGAA
This sequence comes from Lepus europaeus, assembly GCF_033115175.1. NCBI lineage: Eukaryota > Metazoa > Chordata > Mammalia > Lagomorpha > Leporidae > Lepus > Lepus europaeus. The sequence goes on from NC_084830.1 coordinate 94,443,722, forward strand.
TTGATTCTTGAATTTTCCATTTAATATATTCAGACCATGATTTTTTAGGTAACTGAAGCTTGAAAGTAGAACTACAGTTAAGAAAAAGAACTACCATAAAAAAAGTAAAGAAAGCATATTAGTCAAATAAGATAAAACCATGTTTTCAAAGGTCAGCTCTCCAGCAAGTTCCAAGAAAATACTCATCATTATTGTCAAAAATACAAAAGTGCCTTTTTGTGTCTTTCCTATAAAAACTGTACAGTTGCACATCCAAATGCATTGGGCATTCTGTGTGGTAGTATTCCACAAAGCAACCAACTTTTCCCAGAATTGCTTTGAAAGTCCCATATCTTGAGAAGAAACTTGGATACCATAATCCTAGCTAATACATGAAACAACTGACAAAATTAGAATGGCAACATTTGCAGAAGTCATGCATCTCATACAAAGGGACAACAGAACACCAGGAGCCCCCTGAAGGAATCCCATCTGACCACAAGAAAGCATCTTACCAAAAAGGAAAGCAAAAATTGGGCCTGAATCTCATCTAATATCTGAAACTAAACATAAATATATAGGACATACATAGATATATAACATGCCAACGAGTAACACAGAGATGCAATTCGCAAATGCTGGACAAGAAATTCTGCCATTGAGATTCAAGGAAAAAAATAGAGACATAAAGAGGGAGAGAGAATCTATAGATCAAAAGAGTAATTTTTTGTTAATGTGTTATAGTTAGCTATGGGATCAACTGCATTGAAAAAGTTATCAAGTCAGGTAATGCAGATAAAATGCAGTTGAGAATATCAAGCTAAAAAAGAATACTTGAAGGGCAAGCATTATTTTAGATGAAGAAATTTTAGACTTACATAGACAAAAGTGTACCAAACATAAAGGAAAATTGATAGAAGTCGAAAGTCATTGCATAATTTGATTTCTGTCTGATCTAGATAAGTCAAGTGGAAAATAATAAGCACAAAATATAAATGAATAAAATTAAAGCCATTGGGGACAGCATTGTAGCATAGCAGGTTAAGGCCACCACTTGTGATACGAACATCGCATGTGGGGCGCAGGTTTGTGTCCCAGCTGCTCCACTTTGAATCCAGCTCCCTTCTAATACTCTTTGGAATGCAGCAGCAGACGATGGTCCAAGTGCTTCAGCCCCTGTACCCATGTGGGAGACCTGGAAAAAGATCCTGATTCCTGGCTTTGGCCTGGCCAAAACCTAGCTATGGAAGCAATTTGGGGAGTAAACCAGCAGATGGAAGATTTTCTCTCTCTCTCTCACTCTCTCTCTCTCTTTCTGTAACTCTACTTTACAAATAAATAAATCAATCTTTTAAAAATTATAAAATAAATATATAATGTATCCAATTTACTATACGTCAAATATATTTGGGATGAAATATTTGTTTCAGTTTCCTAGGCAAGGCACACTTGGCAATATAAGTGCACAGCCAAAATCTTAGAGGGCAGGGCCATGAAACAGAAGTTAGAACCAAGATCCCAGAGGGCACAAGCCAGATTCAAAGAAGGCAGAATGAGGATTCGAGAAGGCAGTCCCAGGTTTCAGCAGAATTCCAGAAGGCATATCCAGAATCCCTGGTCTCAGAGCCAGCATTTCACAGAGAAGAGCCAGGATCCCAGAAGGAAAAGTCAGAATCCTGGAAGGCACATTGAAGAACTACAAGTGTAGAGTAGGAGCCACATAGATCACTTCTAAGCCCTAGGACAGAGCTCTAGCCAGAGCAGGCATGTGCCTTGCTGGATTTCAGAGTTTACATGGTCAGTGACTGAGGTGTTCTTTCATTATTCCATCTTCCTGAACATGAGGATCTACCATGGCTATTCTATTCCTGCCCCAAGCTAGAGTTACCATAACAAAGTACCACAGACTGGGTGACTTCAACAACAGAAATTAATTGTCTGTGATTTTGGAGAGCAGCAGTCTCAGCTGAAGATACCAGTGGGTCTGGTTTCTCCTGAAGCCATGGAGATTTGTCCAGTCTTCACATGGTCTTTTATTGTACATAAAAGTACAATAAATACAAAAGTACCTCTGGGTGCGTCCAAATCTTTTGTTAAAATACCTGTCACATCATACTAATATCCTCACTTAAATGGCATTGTGGCTAACCATATAAAGCCACAGCTTGCAGGTTCAGCATTCCATATGGGCAGCAATTTGTATCTAGACTGCTCCATTTCTGATCTGGCTTTCTGCTAATAGCCTGGGGAAAGCAATGGAGGAGACCTAAATGTTTGGGCTCCTGCCACCCACATGGGAGACCTGGAAGATGCTCCTGGCTCCTGGCTTCAGCATGGCCCAGCCCTGGCCATTGCAGCCATTGCAGCCATCTGAGGAACTTTAAAAAACCTATCTCCAAATGCAGTCCCATTCTTAAGTACTGGGGTGTAGGGCTTCAGTTTATGTACTCTTGTGAGACACAATTCAGCCCAAGATAATATCTTTCAAAATCAGAAGGGTTGTCCTCAAGGACTCAAATGTTAGAAGCTTTTTCTGCATCGGAGTCCGAGACAGGTGTTGAAATCTTGTTCTTGAGCACTAATGGGAGACACTTTTTGAAGAGTGTTGGAGAAAAGTGAATGAATTTTTATGAAGGCAGGATGATGTGAATTGTGGTGGTCAGGGGGCAAAATGCACTATAGTGTATCTTCTTGAAACGGCCACCCTAATAGTTCTTTTCCTACATGGCCCTCCAGGACCTTTCCACTCCCCATCTAAAGACACAATCTATTTCCATTCTCTTTGAAACTGAGTGGGAGTCTGTGGCAGCCTTGAAAAACAGCATGAGAAACTCATGGTACTGTATGTATTCCAAGGCTCTCTTGTGACTGAACACATGATGTCTTCAATTTCTCTCTCTGTCTCTCTGTCTCTCTCTCTCTCTCTCGTGCTCTCTCTCTCTTGCTCCTGATCTCACTCTTATTTACTTTTTTTTTTTTGACAGGCAGAGTGGACAGTGAGAGAGAGAGACAGAGAGAAAGGTCTTCCTTCTGTTGGTTCACCCCACAATGGCCGCTGCAGCAGGCGCGTTGCGGCCGGCACACTGTGCTGATCCGAAGCCAGGAGCTAGGTGCTTCTTCTGATCTCCCATGCAGGTGCAGGGCCCAAGCACTTGGGCCATCCTCCACTGCACTCCCTGGCCACAGCAGAGAGCTGGACTGGAAGAGGAGCAACCGGGACAGAATCTGCACACCACCCCCCCACCACCCCCCCGACTGGGACTTGAACCCGGTGTGCCAGCGCCACAGGTGGAGGATTAGCCTAGTGAGCCACGGTGCCGGCCGCTTTTATTTACTTTCTTATCTCTCAGATCAGCTACCATGGGAACCCTGGTACCATGTTGTAAGAATGCTCAGGCCAGAGCAGCTGTTGATATTTCTGTCAACAGCTGAGATAAGCTCTCTGCCAGACCGTGGCGCAAGTGAGCCTCTCAGAAGACCCTAATGGCTGAACTTCGGCTTGCCCCTACCCTAGCAAACTCCACCTGGAGCAGACATGAGCTATCCCCATTGAATCCTGCAAACATTGAAGATCTCTCAGCAAAGTAGTTTTGTGTTACTGTTGTAAGCCAGTTTTTGTGTTAACTCTTAACAAAGCCACAGGAAGTGGAGCGCTGAGTGCTTTGTTTCATTGTGCCTGTGTGTGTGTGTGTTTGTGTGTGTGCGCGTGTGTCAGAGTCCACACAAAAATCATCCAGTGAGTAATCAATCAATAGACTAATAAATAAAACAATACCACCGCCATAAGCTTTCTCATGCAAAAAGCAGTATGTTGTGTATATCAGTGTTTCCACACTTTATTTGGAGGATTGTCATTGATGTTATGACATTCTGCCACAAAGAAAAACCAGCTGCAGACCTGAGTTATCATGTCCTCAGTGTGCAAACACACGCCACTCTGATCTATCTGTTGTATTGATTAATGTTTTATTCCTGAATTTGTTATCCTAGAAGCATGCACATTCATCAATATTTTGGTCTTGTTGAGACCCAGTGTTTCAGCTCAATAGAATTAATAAAGCCTAGAACATAACCTAAAGGGAGAAAAAAGTCTCCTCAAATAATCAGTTATTATCATTTTTTATTTCTAAAAATCAATGGAAACATTACTTTGATTTTCTTGATCTAACAATCTCTTTTAAATAGATTTAAATAGATTATACAAGAATATTTAACAAACAACTCAAGTAATTTTTATCCAACTATAGATAAAATATAGCATAAGAATCATTGCCTAAATCTTATACAGTAGGCTATTAATTGCTATTTATATTTTTTTCATTTTTTTAAGATTTATTTTATTTATTTGAAAGACAGAGTTACAGAGAGAGGTAGAGACAGAGAAAGAGGTCTTCCATCCGCTGGTTCACTCTCCAGATAGCCACAATGGCCGGAGCTATGCTAATCCAAAGCCAGGAACCAGGAGTTTCTTCCTTGTCTCCCATGTGGGTGCAGGGGCCCAAGCACTTGGGCCATTTTCTGCTGCCATCCCAGGCCATAGCAGAGAGCTGGATCGGAAGAGAAGCAGCCAGGACTAGAACTGACACCCATATGGGATGTCAGCACTTCAGGCCAGGGCTTTAACCCGCTTTGCCACAGTGCTGGCCCCTATTTTTTTCTTTTTAAAAACACAACGCACATTTTGTAATCATGGTTAAAAAGTAATTTATTTGGCTTTGTTTTGTTTGTATTTTATGATACTTGAAAAAACTTTTATTTGTAATAAAAGCAAATGATTGCTAATTGCTTTCAACCAGCATAACATTCATGCTCCTTTAAATATGCTTATAGAAATATCTTGTTGTGCTCTTTTAGCCTTAAAATGTATTTTCCTCAGCTCAAGTAGAGCGTTTGACAGAGAAAATCACTAATAGTAATGATAGAAATGTCTTCCATTTGGAGTTTGGTTCATAAACTGCTTTCTAATTAATACAACCAAATCTATGTAATCAATGCTGATAGCTATTGTTATTCAATTTCTCACTTTCTGTTGTAGGTTTGAAAGATCTTCCCTCACTGGGAGGCATAGCTTGTTCAAGTTTGAGGAACAGAAATTACTGTTGGTTAAACAGCAAAACAGGAAGCAATTTGGTGATAGCATTCTGCTCTGATTTGTGTTCTTCTTTGTTTCTTGATTTTTATTTTCATGGAAATAAAATCTCAGGTGGTTTTTCTTAAAACTGAATTAATAATTCAGAGTTATTATGCTGATGAATTTGTTGAAGAGCTACAGTCAGATGGTTCTATTTTCCTGGAACTCACTGGCTTCAATTATACCAAGAATCAGACAAGGTGATCCTTCTCCCCGATTTAGCTCCAAAATGCCAGGGCAACAGGTTGCCCAGACTCACGCGGCACAGGAGCTGTGTTTGGATTGGTGGACAAGATTTATATGAAGACAGACAGAACATGATAATTAAATTTAAGTTTACATAAGCACTATGGTAAGGGATTGTGTCTTTCTCCAAAGTTATTTTTAATGTGTAAGAAGAATGTTTCCTCTGTATTAATAATCACGTACTTCTTAGTTCCCTGTTCTAAGCTGCTATGCTTCAACTTTGTGGATAATAAATATTAAATAACCTAGGAGACATGATTGAATCACTGACAAGTTAAAAACAATGGACATGTTTTCATTTGTAGGAGCTAAAACACATCTTTCTAAATGTGTCAAAATATATTGCACAGCTTAGCAAAACCAGTTTTGTTCTACCTATTGATTAGTAGTATGTAAAGAATTTTATTTGAGAGGTGCAGAATACAGAAAATAATTTGTCATGGTTAACTATGAGAAAAAAATGTCTTGTCCTTATATATATTACAGAAATAGCAAGCCAATTGTTTTTTCATGTAAATACATTGATGTCTTCAGTTTGATTTGCATTTAATAGTATAGATTATAGATTCAATATGCCAAACAGTGCATGCTTTCATAATTGTCTTTAGATATTTCTTGTCTCTTCCTGAAGGTGGCAGTCTGTAATGTGAAAAGGGTACACAGTATTATTCTGGAAGATTTAAACTATTTCATGCAGAAATAAAATGAACAGAAGGAAAAAATTGCCTTTTATAGCTGCCTATTTATTCTTTGGAGTAAAAACAAGCTATATATTTATTGTTGTTCTGCAAATAATGACAAAATCACTACTCTACAAATAGTGATTATGCTGGTTTTATAGCTATCCAGATTATAAGAGCGGCTTGGACAAAGTGAGGTTGAAAAGCACAAAATTTCAAATAATATTTAATATAAGAATATGGAAACAGGCAATCACACAAAATTGTTTTTGGAAAATGGTCATTTTTGACTATTTTCTAGCACAGGTTAAAATTAGTAAAAAGATTATTTAACTTAGCCTGTTACTACTCTCCAAAGATAATTATCCTGAAACATACCTATAGTTACCTAGACTTTCCACGTCAATTATTCCCCTAGCAAAAATGAGTACTGCCACCTGCACATGGACATACCCATGTTTCCCCACAAACCGACTGACAGCAGTTTTTCTAGAGTACACTAGACTCCATTTTGTGTGGGAAACAGAGTTGAACAATTACGCTGCTTTCTTATTATACTTTCTCTTCAATTGTGTACCTTTTTCATTTACTCCAGGCAAAATTTCTTAGCTGTATGTTTTATTTGTCATGTCAATGCTCACCTAATTTTATTCCCTGCATGTGTCATCATTGAGGATTTAAAGGACTATCATACAGTAAAGTATTCTAATAGATGCTGCATTAATTAATGTATAGTAATGGACACAGCAAATATTCATCGAGCTTGAAATCTAGTTTATACATAAGGGGAAAAGTCTGATTTAGGGAACAGAGAAAAAATATTAGAAATTGTTTCTCCAAATTTTATCTGTCCCTTGTTTGAACTCCCTCATATTAACTGCTTATTTGTATAGTATTGACCATCTCTCCTGTCTCAACAGAAGACCTCACTTAAATATTTCTACAATTAAAAATTTAGAGAGCCACAGGTTTTACACTGCAAGTTCCCATTCGCAGACACTCTGATTCCAATCCAGCTTCTTTGGAAGGCAGCCTAAGTACTCAGATCCCCACCACCGTGTCCACCACCGTGTGCGCGACCAGGATGCAGTTTCAGACTCCTGGCCTGTGTCCTGCCTTGCCATTATCATAATGGCCATTTGGGTGGTGAACCAGAGAGGGAAGATTCTCATCCCCTCTCTTTCTCTCTCTCGCTATCTCTTGCTCTCTTTCTGTCATTCGGCCTTTCAAATATATAACCAAATAAATCTTTAAACATATATAGAGTCTGGGGCCGGCGTTGGGGTACAGAGGGTTAAAGCCCTGGCCTGAAGCAGCAACATCCCATATGGGCTCCGATTCTAGTCTGCTCCTCTTCCGATCCAGTTCTCTGCTGTGGCCTGGTATAGCAGTAGAAGATGGCCCAATTCCTTGGGCCCTTGCACCCACATGGGAAACCTGGAAGAAGCTCCTGGCTCCTGGCTTCAGATCGGCTCAACCAATTAGGGAGTGAACCAGCGAATGGAAGACCTCTCTCTCTCTCTCTCTGCCTATCCTCTCTCTGTGTCACTCTGACTTTCAAATAAATAAATAAGTCTTAAAAAAAAATATAAACACTGCTCAGGGATACTTTTTAATCAATCAGATTTATTGGATTAAAATACAACTTGAATACAAAGGGTATTGTGGTGTAACCTGTGGAGCGAGAGAGAGATCTTCTGTCCGCTGGTTCACTCCCCAATTGGCCTCAATGGCTGGAGCTGTGCTGATCTGAAGCAAGGAGCCAAGAGCTTCTTCCAGGTCTCCCACGTGGGTGCAGGGCCCAAGAACTCGGGCCATTTTCCACTGCTCTCCCAGACCATAGCATTGAGCTGGACTGGAAGTGGAGCAGCCGGGTCTTAAACTGGCACCCATATAGGATGCCGGTGCTTCAGGCCAGAGTGTTAACCCGCTGCGCCACAGTACTGGCCTCTCTCTCTTTCTATCTCTCTCTCTCTCTCTCTCTCCTCCCTGACCCCCATTTTCCTCTATTTCTCACTCTTTTTAAGTAGATGGAAACAAATTAAAAATTAAAAATATAAATGTTAGTGTTTTCCTTGGTTAACAGCGAATCAGTCAGAATCTGTAACATATGGCTTAGTGTCATTCTACAAAACATAATTGGTCTTCTAGATTTTTAATTTTTTGACATACAGAAATTATAAAAATAAATGTGGGCATGAATTCAAAAAGCTTATGGAAAAATAGGATTCAAAGATAAATTTATTTTGGTACAAAAATTTTAAATCTATGCATAGTTTTTTCATAATACACATTTTAATGAATTTCTGGAGAATCACTCATGTATGAATTTAAAACTATTTTTGTGCTAAAATAAGCTTTATTTATTTTTCTGCTTTCCATGACCTTTTTGGTTACCCTTCTAGAAACTATATAATGTTCAAATCAGGACAAAGAGACCTCTTTTCAAACATTTGTTATTATTTTATGGTGGAGACAATCAAAATTGTTTATGCTGGCTGCTAAAAATTACAAAATCCATTAACATTATGTGTGGTCACCTTACTGTGTAATAGAACTTCAGAACTTCTTCCTATCTAAATGCATGCTGACAAAGCAAAAAAACTTGGCTCAGAAAGACCTGGATTGAAATTCTGGTAAATTTATTGGTTATGAGTTACCTTTGTTTATATTTTTCATTAATTGATTTTATACAGTTTTATGTTTACAGATAAATTCTGCAGAAAACACAGGGTGATCCAATATGCCTCTTGTCAGGATAAATTGATTTCCTTATTTTTAACTAATTATTTTAATTTTTAAAATTTTGGATTAGCATGCAATACTTGTATGTTTTAATGGTCAATATTTCAACATATAGACACAGCATTAATCAGTCAAATCAAGCAACTGGGCTTTCCATTCACTTAATGCTTCCTTGTATTTGGAATCTGCCTGCTGCACTCTTCTAGGTCTTTACACAGAATATGACACATTATTCTAAACTCTGGTCTCTCCATTGTGCTGTGGAACACATTTTGCTACTTCTATCTGATTGTGGTGATACCTAACCTCCCTCTATTTCCTCTTGGTGCCCCAACCCTTCCCAGCCTCTAGTAACTGCCATTGTAAGTTCAGATGGATCTTTTTTTTTTTTTCCTTTTAAATAAAACCTTCCTCCTATGAGAGACAACACACAATATTTTTTCCTTCTGTGTCTCACTTTTTTCACTTAAAATAATGATCTTCACTTCTATTTTGGTGAAATTGCTAGAGTTTCATTCATTTTTTATGCATGAAAAAATTCCGTTGTATATATAGACCTTATTTTCTTTATCCATTCAGTCATTTATGGGTGTCTAGGTTGATTATATTTCTTGGCTATTGTGAATAGTGCTGGAATAAATATGGGTGAGTTAGTCAGCTTTTCATCACTGTAACTAAAATACCCTAGAGGAAATTTTTAGGAAGGAAGATTTATTTCATCTCATAATTTGTTGCTTCACAGTCAAAAAACAGCCTCATGGGTCTGGCATCTGATGATGATAGAAAACACAAAAAGGACCACATGGTGAACCAGGAAGCAGAAAGAGTAGCTAGACTGAATTTGACTTGAATAACCAGCCCTTTCACAACTGCCACTCTCTGACTACAAGTCCTCAATGAACTACCATCTACACAACAGAGTTACTGATATTAATCCATTAACCATCAGCAGAGGACTTTGGAGATCAAAGCCAGTATGCACATCTTTGAGTGACACCCAAACTATGATCCAAATCCCAATAATGGGAATGTCCATAGCTTCTTCATATGCTGATTTTATTTCATTTGAATGTATACTCAGAATTGGGATAGCTGAGTCATGTACTAAGTCTATTTTTACATTTTGAAGACCCTCCATATTTTTCTTCATAGTGACTGCACTAATTTGTTCTCCCAACCAGGAAGGGAATACATAGGGTTCCCCTTTTTCCATACCCTCTCTAGCACTGGTTGTTTTTTTCTTTCGGCTGGGCAAACGCTTCAGCAACTAGGATGCCTTTTGGGATGCCTGTGTCCCACATTAGAAACCAAGGTTCAAGTCCTGGTTCTGCTCCTGATTGCAGCTTACTGCTAATGTGCATCCTGGGAGGTAGCATGTGATGGCTTGAGTCACTGGTGTATGCCACCCATGTAGGAGACTCATATTCAGTTTCTGGGGTCTGAGTTTGGCCTGATCTGGTAGACCAGTGGATGAGAGGCCAATATCTCTTCCTTTCTTTCTTTTCTTCCTTCCTTCCTTCCTTCCTTCCTTCCTTCCTTCCTTCCTTCCTTCCTTCCCTTCTTCTCCCTCTCTTTCTCTCTCTCTCTTCTCCCCTCTCCCCCCACCCCGTCTTCAAATTAAATAAATAAATTATTTTTATGGACAGGCATTTTGGCACCACAGTTGAGATGCTATTTGGGATGCTGTTTGACTCTCCTAGTGGAGGCCCAGGTTCTAGTACTATCCTCCACTCCCTACCAAGCTTCCTGAAAATGTTCGTCCTGAAAAGCAGCTGATAATGATTCAAGTACTAGAGTCTTTACCTCCCACATAGGAGATCCAGATGGAGTTCCTGACTCCTTGCTGTGGTCTGCCCTGCTCTGGCTGTTGCAGGCATTTGGTGAGTGAACAAGTGGATGGAAGATCCTCCCGCCCCCATCACTCTCGTTCATCATTACCTTTCAAATAAATAAAAATAAATGAAAGACTATTTTTGATTCAAAAAGATCTGCAGTTCTTTTAAAAGATTCATTACTTGTTTGTTTGCAGAGTAGTAGAGAGGAATAGGGTAAAAAAGAGGGAGGGAGAGAGAGAGAGAGAGAGAGAAAGAGAGACAGATCTTCCATCTACTGGTTCACTCTCCAAATGGCCACAATAGCTAGATCTGGGCCAAACTAAAGGAACTCCATCCTGGCCTCCCATATTGGTGAATGGGCTCAGGTACTTGCACCATCTTCTGCTGGATTAGAAGTGGAGAAGGCAGTTCTCAAATCTACACTCTGGATGGAATGCTGGTGTCTCAGTGACAGCGTAATCCACTGCACTACAGCACCCACACTGATAATTTCAACTCCAACTGAAACGAGGTGGTACTGCATTGTGGTTTTGATTTGCATTTCCCTGATGGCTTACTATATTGACCATTTTTTCTCTGTGTTTAACCTTTTGTATTATTGTGAGGCATTTGTTACAATTATAATGCAATATTGATACACTCTTATTAAAGTGTTTAGTTTGTGTTAAGGTTAAACTTTGCTCTTTGTATTATACAGGTCAAATCAATGTGTTTTAACAAATGTATTGTGCATCATGGTATTTGAGAATGCAGTACAATTAAAAATCCCCTGAACTCCACCCATTTTTTCCTTCTATCCTCCACCCAAAGTACCTGACATCCACTGAACTTAATACTATATCTATCATTTTGTCATGTCCAAAATGTCATTTAGTTGGAATCATCCAATATCCAGCCTTTGGGGAACTGTGGACAACAAATATCCCCTCCCCCTATTTCTTAATAGTTTTTCTTAGCACCTAGCACACAGGCAAGAAGGTGCATTTTTGATCCTATTAAGTTGGTAATATTTTTGGATATGCTTTTTCACTTAGAAATACACATTTAAGTTTACTCTTCACCTTTTTATGGCTTGATAGCTTGCTTGTATTTTTTCATTACATAATATTCAGTTTTATAGTTGTACCACAGGGTTTTTTTTTTTTTTTTCTTTCATTTGACAGGCAGAGTTAGACAGAGAAAGGTCTTCCTTCCATTGGTTCACTCCCCCCAAATGGCCAGTACGACTGGCGAGCTGCACCAATCCGAAACAGGGAGCCAGGTGCTTCCTCCTTGTCTCCCATGTGATTGCAGGGGCCCAAGCACCTGGGCCATTCCCCCACTGCACTCCCGGGCCACAGCAGAGAGCTAGACTGGAAAAGGAGCAACCGGGACTAAAACCTGGTGCCCATATGGGATGCCGGCAGAGGATTAACCAAGTGAGCCATGGCGGCCGGCCCCCTGTACCACAGGTTTGTTTACTCATTCACCTACTAAAGGATATCTAGGGGTTGTTGATTTTTGGCAATTATGACTAAGGCTGCTATAATACATCATGTTGAGATAGGAGTGTGGACCTAAGTCTTAATCTTATTTGGGTAAATACCAAGGAGTGGGAATGACAGAGATTATGATTAGAGTGTGTTTACTTCTTTTAGAATCTGCAAAACTGTCTTTCAGACAGTCTGTTCTGTTTCGCATTCATGTCTATAATGTAATAACATCGCACCACATCTTTGTCAGCATTTGGTGTCACACAGATTTCTACCTGTATAATAGCTATTTGGTAGTATGTTGTTTTAAATTCAAATTTTATAATGATACAATGCTTTGAATAGCTTATTACATCTTTGTCATCTATATGTAAACTTCACTGAAGTATCCAAGTTTTTGCCCATATTTTGTTTTATTTTATTTACCTGTTCATACTCTTATTACTAAGCTTTAAGAAATAATTTGTATTTTGGACGCCTTTTATCAGATATGTCTTCCACAAATATTTCTCATAGTCTTCAGTTTGTCTCATTGTCCTGACTTTGTCTCCTTTAGAGCCAAAGATTTTCATTTTAATGAAGCCAAATTATCAAAATGTTCTTTTGTGAATCATCCCTTTAGCATTGAATCTAAAACTCACTGCTATTCCCAATGAGACATGGATGGTCTCCTATATTATCTATGGAATATAATAATTCAATGATTTGTATTTAGGTTTATGATCTATTTAATTAATTTTGGAGAAAGTTATAAGGAGTACATCTAAATCCATGTTCATTTTTTTCCATGTGGATGTCAAGACATAATAGCACGCTTTGATAGAAAGATCATCACTGGGGCCAGTGCTGTAGTGTTGTGGGTAAAGCCACCATCTGCAGTACCAGCATTCCATTGGTGCATAAGTTCTAGTTATGGCTGCTACACTTCCAATCCAGCTCTCAGTTATGGCCTGTGAAAGCAGTGAAGATGGCCTAAAACCTGAGGCCCCTACACCTACATGGGAGAAAGAGAAGAAGCTCCTGGATCCTGGCCTCAGATTATCACAGCTCTGGCTGTTGTGGCCATTTAGGGAGTGAACTAGCAGACGGAAGACCTCTCTCTCTCTGTCTGCCTGTCTGCCTTTCAAATAAATAAATAATCATTTTTTTAAAAAAGGATCATCATTTCTCTGTGATGTTTGAGTCTTTGTCAGCATCGACTAGCCATATTTTTGTGGGTCAACTTCTGGCTTCTGCATTCAGTTTCATTGATCAATTCGTTTATTCTTTTATCAACACCATGTTGTTTTAATGTAACTTTAAGGAAAGTTCTAAAATCTAGTCATGTCAGCCCTTCTACTTTGTTTTGTTTCACTATTTTGTTGACTATCCTGGGATTTTTATTTCCTTCTGACCTTTAAAATTCATTTAACGATGTCCATGCAATAGTTTGCGGCCTGTGTTTTGGACAATGGAGTACAGACCAAACTGTTATTACCGACTCTATTCCCAATGCATAAAATACCTCTGCCATTCTCCATTTGCTCATCCTGTTCTGAAGCCAACTCTGAGCACACCCTGAAGGCTGTGCTTTCAGAAGACAGGCAGACTATGAAATATCTTTTCAAAAAAAAAATAAGAAAAAAATGTTGAAATTATTTATCGCTTTATCATAACTTTCCTTTACTGACAGAAAAATGGCTTCAAAGAAATCATGGACACTGTAAGTATAAATAAATAAAATACTAATATGCAAAAATGTGCAATGAACATAGTAGTTGGCAAGGACTATGACTTTGCTCTTGCTAGATGCTAGAAAGTGACTTTATTACAGAGTAGTTTGGGAGTGCGGTAGAGAATCTGCATTATCTATGCAAGACCTTAAATGTTTTTTAATTTTTTTTTTGACAGGCAGAGCTAGAAGTAAGAGAGAGAGACAGAGAGACAGGTCTTCCTTCCGTTTGTTCACCCCCCAAATGGCCATTATGGAAGGCGTGCTGTGCTAATCTGAAGCCAGGAGCCAGGTGCTTCCTCCTGGTCTCCCATGTGGGTGCAGGGCCCAAGCACTTGGGCCATCTTCTACTGCCTTCCCAGGCCACAACAGGGAGCTGGACTGGAAGAGGAGCAAGCAAGACAGAACCCAACTGGGACTAGAACCTGGTGCGCTGGCGCCACAGGCGGAGGATTAGCCTAGTGAGCTGCGGCACCGGGCAATGCAAGACTTTAAATGTACAACTTGCTCCTGTTGGTGTCAAAGGGGATCCAGAACAGGAAGTTGGGTAGGTTTCAGGGTCATAGGATATTATAGAATCCAACTGGTTTTGATATGTAGGGGCCGTGAACCCAGAATAGAGACAAACGCAAAGGCTGGTGTCCTGGTGGATGGCCAACATAGAAAGAGGGACTCCATCCCAAAACCATAGCAACTGAATCCCCAACAACCTAATTTAACTTGGAAGCAGATATCCCTGCAGTCTCCAAAGGGGAGCACAGCACTAGTGACAGGCGATTTGGTTCTTGGGAGATGAAAACAGGAACCTTTGGGAGCCATGATGTAGACTCACACTTCTGACCAACAGTGCTATGAGATGACTGTAGGGTTTAAGCCACTCAGTATGTGGTGATATTTTTATGGCAGTAATAGGAAACAAATACAGAGAGTAAGCACATGAACAAGGAGGGAATACAACAAGGAGGGAAGATAACTCAAAGCAGAGATCTTGACATGGATATGTGAGAGAATTTCAAAAGTTTTTTTGAAAAAAACTTGAAATCCATACTTAGATTGTTTTTATGATACAGATTTCCACGAACATTTCAAGGACCCTTTATATGAAACAGTTTAAGGAAGGAAGCTAAACTTTTTCTTTTAAAAAGATTTATTTTATTTATTAAACAGAGGTAGAGACAGATGGACAGAAGGGTCTTCTATCCACTGGTTCACTCCCTAAATGGAACTGAACCAATAAGAAACCAGGTGCCGGGAGCTTCTTCCAGGTCTCCCACGTGGGTACAGGGCACAAGCATTTGGGCCATCTTCTGCGGCTTTTTCAGGGGCATTAGCAAGGAGCTGGATCAGAATTGGAGCAGCCAGGACTCGAATCAGTGCCCATATTGGATGCCAGCACTGCACGCCTGGGCTTTAATCTGCTGCGCCACAGCACAAGCCCCAGAGCTGAAATTTTTAAAAACTACTTGCCATATTATAGGTAGTCTTAATATTTAGTCATTTAATAAACACATAGTGACTATCTAATATGTTCTAGGTAGTGCACTCTATACAGAGATATTATAGTGAACAAACCATTTTTCTCTATGCAAATCATAATGTAGTAGAGAAAGTAAGCATTAACACATTATCACAAAAAAAAAAAAACTGTAGATTTAGAAATCAGGATAAGGGCAAGAGGAACCAAGCACAGCCTATTTGAGAGGTCAGAAAAGAAATCTTTGAATAAGTTTATTATCCTGTTGAATCCACACAATCCTCTAAGAAAAAGCCCACTTTTCTTTATGCTTCCATAATAAAGTGGAATGAAAAGAGGTAGAGAAATTTCCCCAAATACCAAGGCAGCTGGCATTTTTAGATTTTGACCCTCCTTTTCCCCCTTGCCACCTTCTCCCAGGTTCATCTTCAATTGCTACAGAAATCAAGTGATATAGAAATGAAAAACCCCCATCTGTTTGAGCACTGATGGCAATTGTTCCCAATGCTGATTGGCAGAGATCTTAGTGAAGAGCAAATCCTGGGCAGAGCAAAAAGGATAAGCCAATGCCAGAGAAGAAATTAGAGAGAGAGGCAGTTGGAATAGACTAGTTTTTGTTTTCACTTGTATTAATTTTTTTACTGCTGTCATAAAAAATCATCAATCACTTAGTTGCTTACAAATCTCCTCCTTTATTAGTTCTGCAATCAGAAGTCCAGCAAGGCACAGTGCATTCTCCACTCAAAGCCTCAGCGGCTGAAATCAAGAGGTACTGCCAGGTACATTTTTGCCATGAGGTTCAACCAAAGAGAGATCTTCTTCCTGCATATTTAGGTTGTTGGTGGAACCAAATATGCTGAAACTGTGGGAGTGAGGTCTGTGTTTTCATGGCTGCCCCCTACTTTCATTGTCACACACCCTCGCCACATGGCTGCTAAAGTCCAGCCAAGCTATGGCAGAATCTGCCTCAATGGCACCCCACATATACTTCAATATTTCCTCATTTGTCTATTCACCTGTTAGAAAGAAACTGCTTTGAAACAGGGATTGAATTAGGCACATTTGGATAGTCTATCTTCTTTCCATATAATATAATGTTTAATCGAGTGGTAACAAATCGTATTACCAAATCTTATCCATTTTCAGATGAAAAAAGGATTATTTAACAGGAGATTATTGCTTTAATTTTTGAAATTCCATAAAATCATTGTAGAACAAGTAAAAATAACCTTTGGGGAGAGGTTGAAGACGGAAGAGGACAGTTTAGAATCACTGTAATTGGTTGGACACAACTTCTAAAATATAAATGAAATTTTTTAATATACAAGCTTTGGGTTTCAGCATGACCAATGTTAACTACAACTTTTTTTTTAAAGATTTGTTTTGTTTATTTTAAAGGCAGAGTGATAGACAAAGAGAGGAATAGACAAAGAGAAAGAGGTTGTCCTTCCATTTATTCACTCCACAAATGGCATCAATGGCTAGGGTTGGGCCAAACTGAAGCAAGCAGCCTGGAACTCCATCCACCTCTCTCACACAGATGGCAGGGGCTCAAGAACTTGGGCTATTTTCCTTGGCTTTCCCAGGCACATTAGCAGGGAGCTCCACTGGAAGTAGAGCAGTCGGACTGAAATCAGCCTTATATGGGGTGTCAGTGCCACAGGTGGCAGCCTAACTTCTGTACTACAGTTCTGTCTCCTTCAATTCAATATTAAATACATTATTCTTCCCTACCAAAGATCTAAATTATCCACAGAGCAGAAAAGATTATAGCATTCATGTGACACTTAACAGAGATAATGAGAGCTCAATCAACAATCAGTTCCTCTAACAATTACCCTGGTTTTATTACTTTTTTTTCTTTTTTAAAAAACTTTTATTTAGTAAATATAAATTTCCAAAGTACAGTTTATGGATTACAGTGGCATCCCCCCCCCATAACTTCCCTCCCACTCGCAACCCTCCCCTCTCCCATTCCATTCACATCAAGATTCATTTTCAATTATCTTTATATACACAGAAGATAGATTTAGTATATATTAAGTAAAGATTTCAACAGTTTGTACCCACACAGAAACACAGAGTGTAAAATATTGTTTGAGTACAAGTTATAGCATTACTTCACATTGGACAACACATTAAGGACAGAGATCCCACATGAGGAGTAAGTACACAGTGACTCCTGTTGTTGACTTAACAATTTGACACTCTTGTTTACGGCGTCAGTAATCTCCCTAGGATCTAGTCATGAGTTGCCAAGGCTATGGAAGCCTTTTGAGATCGCTAACTTCGATCTTATTCAGACGAGGTCATAGTCAAAGTGGAAGTTATCTCTTCCCTTCAGAGAAAGGTACCTTCTTCTTTGATGGCCCCATTCTTTCTATTGGGATCTAACTTGCAGAGATTTTTCAGTTAGGTTTTTTTTTTTTTTGGCAGAGTGTCTTGGCTTTCCATGCCTACAATACTCTCATGGGCTCTTCAGCCAGATCTGAATGCCTTAAGGACTGATTCTGAGGCCAGAGTGCTGTTTAGGGCATCTGCCATTCTATGAGTTTGCTGGGTATCCCGCTTCCCATGTTGGATAGTTCTCTCCCTTTTTTATTCTATCAGTTAGTGTTAGCAGACACTACGTGCCAGGGGATTCCAATACAATCCCATCAAGGTTGTATATACCAATGCCATCTCACTAGTCCAAGTGATCAATTTCAGTTCACAACTGATCACACTGATAGGTCTAAGAGTCAAAGGGATCATACAAACAAGACTAGTGTCTTATTACTTTTTTAAATTCGATTTTTATGCTTGTTTCTGAAACATTTGATTTCTTGACTAGTTTATCTTGATGAATCAAGGAAACATTAAATAGCATCTGGGAGGAATATTGACTGTGCTAAGGTTATTTTAAAGATTTTATTTATTTGTTTATTTATTTGAGAGGCAGTATTACAGACAGGAAGAGGGAGAGCCAGAGAAAGATCTTACATTAGATGGTCTACTCCCCAAATGGCCACAAAGGCTAGAAGTGGGCTGATCTGAAGCCAGGATCCAGGAGCTTCTTCCAGGCCTCCAACATGTGTGCAGGGGCCCAATCACTAGGACCATCTTCCACTGCTTTCTCATGCCATAAATGGAGAGTAGAATTGGAAATGAAGCAGCCAGAACACAAACCAGTGCCCATACGGAATGCCAGCATCACGGGTGGAGGCTTAGCCTATTATACTACAGTACCGGCCCCTTTACAAAGATTTTGTTCCTACACATGTTTGACAATGTCATTCTCAAGAGAGAAGCTCCAGCAAGAAATCTTGCCGCTACAATCTTAACAAATACATACTTCTGTTTTCTTTCCATGAAGAAGGCATTGCCTTTTGTCTGGCAGTATTATTTCCAACAGTAACAGGAAATAGGAAAGTGAGTTCATTAAAAAATGGCAAAAATTGGCTTTGAAATGAAAAGATAAACTGAAGTATTATAAGGCTTATAGCAGTTATTCAGCTTGTAATGCAGACTATCAAATTATGAATAAAAACGGAGTAAGTCAATAAAAGTGCAGAGAACATGTAAAATGCATGTATTTAGAAAATGTCAGGGGAATATTTGCAGGATAAACACTTTCAATATTTTTCAATATGTATCAAGAACTATCATACAAACCTGAGGAATATTAATTCATTTGGTTTCCATGGCAACCAGGAGGGAGTGAGTACTTTCCCTGTTCCTTTTTTATAAATTATGGAGCATGGCCACAGAGAGGAGAAGTTACTGGACCCATGTCCTGCAGCTGTGACATGAGGGCTTCCCTGAACCCAGAAATCTTACTCCAGAACTTTTCCCTAAAAGACTGCTTTAAAACACACCTAGAGGTACACTGCACTAACCATCATTTAAAATGTATTACAGACAGCTACACTAAAGAATTTAAGCACTAAATTCTAGAGGAAATTGTTCAGTTATTCTGAAAGTTAGATATTAAGAAGTTGAATGACTTCCTGTAGCATTAAAAACTGTACTTAATGACTTTTAATTTTTTTTTCCTTTTCTGTTGTTTTTGCTCTTACTATTGTTTGGTTTTGAAAGCTTATGTTGGCCCTAACACTTCATTGTAGAGGAAATATGCTTATATATCAAACTATTGTTAATTGATTTCAAATATAGTAGACGTTAGCATATTTGTGTTAGTCTATACTGAAAACATATTTACAATCTGAGAACGGAGAAGAAACAGACCTGCTCGAATGATTATATTGGTTCTGAGAACAAAGTAATTGTACTTCAGAGGAAAGCAGCTGCTCCAGCTGTGCTATTCTGTAACTGTGCTCTTTCCTGGTGACACTGTAATCATTTAGCACTGAGCGCCTCCAACACCCTGACATGAAAGCAGTGGCTGCTCACTTCCTGGACTCTAGGGACTGGCAAATAATCCATGCTAATGAAGGTGGCTGTGAGCTGCGGGCATAGCTTCCATTCTGATTTTGGAGACCGACAGCTGCCTCAGTGGTGTGGTCACATACATGTGTGACATACATAATTAATAGATCCTGATACTAGAGCTCACCCCATAAGGCGAATTGTACGGATAGTGTTAAACATTGTAGGCATGATTTAAAATTGTTTATTTTTTTTTAATTTTATATACCAAGGAAGCTTGATTCATCTCTCAACGGAATTTATCTGACTACTAATTTTAAAGGAGATATACAGTTGTTGTGCTTCCAATGAAACTTACATATTCATTTTATCCTAAGGACTTTAATCTTTGTAACCTGATGGGGGATGATAAGAGTGCAAGAGGGGGCAGGCGTTGCAGCTCACTAGGCTAATCCTCCACCTGCCGGGCTGGCACCCGGGGTTCTAATCCCGGTTGGGGTGCCAGATTCTGTCCTGGTTGCTCCTCTTCCAGATCAGCTCCCTGCTGTGGCCCGGGAGTGCAGTGGGGGATGGCCCAAGTGCTTGGGCCCTACACCCCATGGGAGACCAGGAGAAGCACCTGGCTCCTGGCTTTGGATCAGCGCAGTGCACTGGCCACAACACACCGGCCGTAGTGGCCACTTGGGGGGTGAATCAACAGAAAAAGGAAGACCTTCCTCTCTGTCTCTCTCTCTCTCTCTCACTGTCTAACTCTGCCTGTCAAATAATAATGATAATAATAACAAAGAGTGCAAGAGGGAAGAAAACTTCAAATAGAGAGAGATTGTAGAAGTAAGAACTCGACTAATGTTTCCATTAGTCTCCAGAAATCTATTTTCTCTTCTGAGAAATGAATAATGATGATGCCCACATGCAAGGTTATAGGAAATATTAGATGTGATAAACATGTATTTGGCAGATCACATTGAAGTTATAGCATGGCAGCTCATTAGAATAGATGTGATTAAGGGATTTCACAAAGCTGTGTGCTTGTATGAGTCCACAGCATAATAGGGAGGCCTTGTGGTGCAGGGAGACGAGCACACACCAGCATTCCATGTTTGAGTGCTGGTTGGAATCCAGGCTTGAATTCTGCCTACTCTGCTTACCTTTTAGCTTCCTGTCAGATCATGGCACAAGTACATGGGCCCCTGCCACCAATATGGGAGACCCATATGGAGTTCCTGGATGGTATCTTTGGCCTGGTTCAGAACCAGTTGTTGCAGGAATTTGGAGAGTGAACCAGTGGATGGAAAAAATTCCCTCTCTCACACTTGCTCTGTGTGTATGTCTTTTAAATAAATAAATAAACAAATAAATCTTCAAAATTGTTAAGAACGTACATTTGGGGAGCCTGAAACTCAATCATAGATCTGCAAATAATTCACATTGTGGCCTCAGAATTTTACCTCCATGTCTATGATTCCATTTGTTGGTGATATAGCCTTTTTGTTTATTAATTTACATGCTGAGTCAGGCACAACTGACAGAATCTGAAATTATTCTGACAGAATCTGAAATTAAAATATTCTCTCCAACCACTTTCCTTCTGTGCTTTAGATGGCTACTTAGTTCTCCATGTCAGCTGCAAAGTGAAGAAATAAAGAAATCTTCCCTCTCATCGACCACCGAATTCTGCCAACTGCAACCTTCAAGCCATGTCGAGTCCATCTCCTGCCCATCTGCAGGAATCTGAAATGGAAGCTGGTGTTGTGTGGACTCCCCCTAACTGTGTACCCAACCCACGCTACAAAGGCTGCTGATGACTTTTACAGTGATGTCTGCCATGCTGTGTTCAAAGGCCTCCAGCAGCTTTCCTGGAAACCTAGGATGGAGTAGGGAAATCGTTCCCACCAACTCCACGTGGTCCCACTTGCAACTGCAGCATCTTGGCCTGTACCCTCATTCCAGCCTCTCTGGCTTCTATTCCATTTCTAAAAATGCCACTCAGAGCTATTTCTTCAGCTTTGACTCCAATCAAGGATCCTTTTGATATCAATTTAATGCAAATTCCTTTTCTGATCCCCTCAGTCTCAGGCCTCCCAGTCACCCTTCACTCTGCCTCTAGGGAGAAATCGATGCTATAAGATTTGCTTCAGCAACTATACATATACCTAACCTGACTTAGTGCAGCTACTATCAAAAAATGAGGCACTGGTGTATGAGCTTGGGAATTCAGGGCCTCAGTCTTGTCCTGTGGGGCAAATAAAGTCTACTGGAGAGAACAGTTCTTAGGATTGCTAGATACTGCATGTAAATCTCTTTTAAAAAGAATCTGGCACACACTATCTCTAATGTTTAGAATTCTTATTTAGGATAATAATTCAAATCTATTCTTTCTCAAAAAGGCTGAGAGAATGACTGGTGTTGTGGTGCAGCAGGTTAAGCTACTGCTAGCAATGCTGGCATCTCATATAGGACTATCGGTTTCAATCCCAGCTGTTCCACTTCTCATTCTGTTAATCCACCTGGAAAAACAGTGGAAGATGGCCCAAGTACAAAGGCCCTTGCCAGTCCTATGGGAGAAACCTAGATGGAGTTCCAGGCTCCTAGCTTCAGCCTGGCCTGGCCCTATTCGTTGCAGCCATTTAGGGAATGAACCAGTGGATGGAAGATCTCTTTTCTCTTTCTCTGTTCTCTCTCTCTCCCCCGACCTCTGTAACTCTGCCTTTCAAATAACTAAAATATAGTGTTTCTTTTTTTTGTTTTGTATTTTTTTGTTTTCTGTGTTTTTTTTTTTTGTTTTTTTTTGTTTTTGTTTTTTTTTTGGACAGGCAGAGTGGAGAGAGAGAGAGAGAGAGAGAGACAGAGAGAAAGGTCTTCCTTTTTCTGTTGGTTCACCCCCCCCAATGGCCGCTGTGGCCGGCACACCGCGCTGATCCAAAGCCAGGAGCCAGGTGCTTCTCCTGGTCTCCCATGCGGGTGCAGGGCCCAAGCACTTGGGCCATCCCCCACTGCACTCTCGGGCCACAGCAGAGAGCTGGACAGGAAGAGGAGCGACCGGGACAGAATCTGGAGCCCCCACCGGGACTAGAACCCAGTGTGCTGCACTGCAGGCAGTATAGTTTGTTTTTAAAAAAGAAAAATTTGGGGGAAAATGTTGAAATATTTTGTGAATCTAGGAAGCTTAATTTTAACATATGTCGTAAAATCACCCAAATTTTTACAAATCCTCATATTTATATCTATGCACTTAACAAAGAGCTATAAGTAATACATAATGTAATAAGTCAAATAAAATAAATGTGCATATATTTATTTATTTTATGACTGCTAAAATTTTTTCATTAGTTACACAGATTATCATCTTATGACAAAATTATATTCTGCATGTATAAATCTTGTTTCTTAACAGTACCTTTCCAATTCTCCTTTTTACTTATGTATTTCATTGAGTTAGATATTAATGAAAGAGTTTTAATTTAAAGCATACTAATTATTTGATTTATATTTTTTGAAGCATTGATTTTATTTATTTATTTAAAAATATTTATTTATTTGAAAGGCAGAGTTATGGGGTGGGGAGAGATAGAGAGAAAGTGAGCGATCTTCCATCTGCTGGTTCACTCCCCAAATGGTTGCAATGGCCAGAGCTGGGCCAATCCAAAGCCAGGAGCGAGGAGTTTTTTTCCGAGTCTCCCACACTGGTACAGGGGCCCAAGGACTTGGGCTATCTTCCACTGCTTTCCCAGGCCTACCAGCAGGAAGCTGGATCAACAGCAGAGCTGCTGGGACTCTGATGGACACACATATGAGATGCAGGCACTGCAGATGGCAGCTTAACTCCTATGACAGTTCTAGCCCCAAAATTTTGGTTTTAACTACAGAAATAATATCGTCAGTTTAAAAATTCTTCATTTCATTTATATGAGAGGCAGGGGGGAGGAAAGGACGGAAGGAGGGAGGAAGAGAGAGAGAGAGAGAGAGAAACATTAGAGAACACTTCTATCTGCTGGTTCATTACCCAAATGCCTGCAATGGCTGAGACTTGGTAACCCAGAAGCCTGGTTTCCACATGGATGGCAGGGACCCACTTACTTTAATCATCACCTATTGCCTTCCAGGGAGTGAATTACCAGGAACCTGAAATCAGAGCCAAGACTTGAACCTGTACACCCCAAAAATGGGATGTGGGCATCATATCAGGACTAGGCCAAATGACTGCCCTTGAAATTTTAATTGGATATGATCTTAAAGTAAAATTCAGTTCCCAAAGTCAGATACATATATGACCATGGTCGAAGTTTGAAAAGGATTCTTTTCTTAGGTGGTCATTTGAATCCATAAATATAAGAGACTGTGTATGTGTGTGTGTGTGTATGCGTGTGATTGTGTTGTGTTCTTATTGACAGTTATATCAAAAACCTTGGCCCAAATATTTGAACATGTTCTTTCAGATTTTTTTAATTTTAAATTTCTATTATTCTATGACTCCTGCCATTGAAAAATTTAACCACTTATTTTTCTAAAAAAATTAGAAAAAATAATATACCATATGAAGATACTAAATTACTTTAAAAGATTTCTTATTTCATTATGTCTGAATTATTATATTATTTCATTATATTCTGGGTTCTTATTAGATTTTTTAAAAAATCTTTCTTTACCAGGAGCTTTGGATTTTTTTTCTTAAATCTGGGAAAATATGAACTGAACTACAGTTTAACACTTTTCTTGGAATAATCCTAATCAACCATGTTGTAAGAATGTTTATGTAACACACATTTTCACTGTTATGAAAGAAAATCTCATAGGAAATGGCTTTCACCAAAAACAAACCAACACATATAAATCTATTAAATCCTTTGAAACACTCCTCTTTTTGAGATGGTGAACAAGGACCAATCTGGTGGTCACTCTCTGTGATCCTGCTTGGTCCTGTCTCAAACCCCTTCTTATTCACAATCATGCCCATTCTAAGTAGTCCCTGCTTTTATAAGCTAGCCATACTTCACTCTTATAAAAAAAATTGAAAATAGATCTTAGTGAAAAATGAGAATGGGAATAGGAGAGGGAGGAGGAAGAAGGGTGGGGATGTGAGTGGGAAGAATCTCTATGTTCCTAAAGTTGTATTTATGAAATGCATGAAGTTTGTATTCCTTAAATAAAAGGATGCTGGGGGAAAAAAAGCATTCCGTCCTACAATAGGTCTTCCTGGACAGTCTCCTGATAGAAAATATAGAAACAGAAATGTCAAGATTTTATTTAAAAAAAAAAAAAGTTTCTTGCTGCTGGCATTTTGGTGTAGAGGGTAAAGCCAGCACTTGCATGAGCACCGGTTCATGTCCCAGCTGCTCTACTTCTGATCCAGCTCCCAGCTGATGGCCTGGAAAAGCAGTGGAAGATGGCCCAAGTGCTTAGACCCCTGCAGCCATGTGGGAGACCTGGATGAAGCTCCTGGCTCCCGGTCTGGCACTGGTCATTGCGGCCATTTGGGGAGTGAACCAGTGGATAAGATATCTTTGTTTCTATTCTTCTTTTCTCTGTAACTCTTTCAAGTAAATATATAAGGATTTTTTTAAAAAGTCCTCAGAAGATTTGAATATTGACTAGAAACATCCAGATATATATTCAACAAAATTTATAATATTTATAGGAAATGTTGGGTGACAGAGATAGATCAGATGTTTTTAAATTTATGAAAGCATATTAGAGGTTGTGCATTAATCTTGTCATTGAAACTAATGATGTATTCTTTCTGAAAGTAACTTCTCAGCTTCATCAACAGAAATGTGGAACAGACATGAGTAATTTATAAGTTAATTAGTTCTGACCTAGAGCAAAAGGAAGAGCTTATGGGTGAAATATGTTCCATATTATTTATTTCATTTTTTACTTTGTTTTGGAACATTCAAAGAAAAAAATTAAAATATATAAAATATAAATAAAATGTCATTTAATTTACTCTGAGGCTGTGATTGTTTACTTATGCTCCCTACATATATTGGAGATACATATACTATAATCTACATAGATATAATTTTAATTATTTTTAAATTATACCTACATTTTTATATAAAATTTTAGAAACATGATTTATGAAATTATTTCTTTTCTATGATAAGTGTACATACAATTTCTTTTTTTCTGTATAGTTATAATGTATTTAAAAATGTATGAAATTCACTGTTCTATACATTTGTTAGTATGGTATAAATTCATTATGAATATACTGAATCACCCTAATGTAAGTTTTGAATAAACAAATATAGATTATTATAACTTCTTTGAATCATAGAATTATGTCATAACACTGAACATTTGTTAACACAGGAAAAATAATGCTCCTTTTAAGTCTGTAAGTAATTTTCATGCTATGGCACAACTTGCCATTCTTTAGTTTTTACATGAGTTATAAAATATTTTTAAGGATTCCTTTATTTATTTGAAAGCAGAATTATGTATAAAGGGAGGAAGAGACAGAGAGAAAGAGAAATCTAATACCTCACTCCCCATTTAAATGGCTGGAGCAGAGCCAGTCTGGGCCTCCCACATGGGTGCAGAGGCCCAAGGGCTTGGACCATCTTCTGTTGCTTTCACATGTTTCATTATCAGGGAGCTAGAGAGGAGGTGGAGCAGCCAGGAATCAAAGGAGCATCCATATGAGATGCTGGTGTGGTTATCTGCTATACCACAGTGTGAGCCCCTATAAAATATTTTCTATAAAATTTTCAAGAAGACAGTCCAAAGTATCATGAAGATTATCTAATAATACACATGACAAGATATAGAAAGATATCTGTAATAGCAGATAGAAGAGTTTTGTGGAATGCAATCAGGATATGTAAAGGAAAAGACTCAAACGTAGACTGAAGGTTGGTATGACTATCAAAGCTCAAGATATGAGAAAAATTCTTAAAATCATAGAATTCACAAAATTAAGGAAAATTTGTTTTGAAATTTGAAGAAAGAATTCTGAGCAGTGAGGAGAAACAACAAAACTAAACATAGTAATTGCTATCATAACACAAATTTAGTTATAGAAATTCCTTTCCCAATTTTACTTCCAATAATCAACCACAATCCCAGTGCTTATAAAGTAAAGTGAATATCATCCTATGTACCTCCATTTGCCTCTATTGCCATGTGTACTAGCCAAGTATTTCCTGAAAGTTTATAACACATGCACATGTTTATGTAAATACAAATCTCTTTAAACTTCAAGACTCTCCACTTCGACAAATGATTATTTGAAAGAAATTTTCTGTACTACTTATAAGAATGATAATTTTTATAAAAAGGCTATTGATTTTTATGTGTTAATTTTATATCCTGCCAATTTATCAAACTGTTTTATGAGTTTCAATAGTCTCTTAGTGGAGACTTTTGAATCCCTTTCATATAGAATCATGTCATCAGCAAAGGACTTCCTCCTTCTTGATTTGTATCCATTTGATTTCTTTTTCTTGCACAATGGCTCTGGCTAAAACATCCATGACTATATTGAATAACAATGGTGAGTGTGGGCATCCTTGTCTGGTTCTAGATCTTAGTCAATAAATGACTCCATAATATACAACAGCTCACTAACATATATGGCTTATAATATTTCACATCTGTCTAAATGGCATGTGGTAAGTGTGTCTATAACATGAAAACAATCCAAATTTTCATTGGAGAATACACAAATAACTTTTATCACATCTGTATATTCCTGTGATATTTTCTGTAGTTCAAATTACTAAGCTAGACTTATATCTATCAACACAGAGAAACAGCATGACCGTAATACCGAATCTAAAATCATAATAATGAACTTATTACAAAGGATTGCATTACTGTACTGGTGTGTATTTTGTGCAGTGGTTAAGACGCCACTTGGGATGTCTGCATCTCCTATCAGAGTGCCTGGCTTGAGTCCTGATTCTGCTTCCAATTTCACCTTAAAGCTAGTGTGCATTCTGGGAGGCAGCAGGTACATGGGCCCCTGCAACTTCCATGAGAAATGCAGATTGAATTCTGGCCTGCTGGCTTTGTTTTGATTTAGTCAGAGGTGTTGCAGCCATTTGTGGAGGAAATCACCAGATAAAGATTGCTTTCTCTAACTTCCGGTTATAAATAAATAAATAATAAATATATTTTAAAATTACAGGACTATTAATGCATGGGAGTAGATGCAGTGTAGAGGCATTAAAATTAATCAGGTCACACTGAAAATTCCTCTGAAAGAAATAGCCTCACCACTGTAGCACAAAAACAGTGACTACCATTGTACTCAATGAAAGAGGATTTGAAAGGAAACACTTTACAAATGCTGATGAGTTTAACTGTATCCTATGCCACACGATTTACATTAGCGTTGACAAATACTTATGGGAATTATTATTTTTGTAGGCAAAATAGGAACAGATGAGTTAAATGATGTGAGCTGTTCTGATTATCTTGCTTTATGTATGCAAAAACAAAAAAATATGTTCTTAAAGACTGTTCCATACTCTAGGTTTCCAAGAAATTGCATAAATCAACTGTGCTAAAAATAAAGAGTATTATCCACACCAATTTGGGTCCACAGAAACAATCTGTCTCCACCCCATGGATTACTTATGATTCAAAATCTATGCCAAATTAGATTTTCTTCAGAAGAAGAGAAATGCCTAGAAAATAGCTAGAAATGTGTTACATATTGTTCTATCTGTATCAATAACCACTTTGTACTTGAATTGCATAAATGCACCAGTAGATAAAGATTTTCAGAGTGGATGCAAAATATAAGACCCACCTATAAATTGTCTGCAAAAGTCCACATTTTAAAAAATGAATACATAAAAATTAAAAGTAATGGGCAGGAGAAAAATATAGCATGCTAACACTTAAAAAAAAATGACTGACTTCTGGTTTCTTGTCCAATATTTGAGATGCTTGGAAGTTATCACTCCATCCTAACTGTAAGTAAAAAGCTATTAAATAAACAGAAGCATCACAACTCTTCTTGGATCTATCAGAGAACTGAGGTCACACAAAAAAATTGTTTTCCCCTAAAATCAGAGACAGATAGGCAGATGCTGAGAGTCAGAACTTATCAAATCAGAAAAACTTTACCCATAAGCAGAAAACTGTAAAATCCAGAACCAGGATAGCTAAATCACGACTTTAAATGAAAAACTACTGGCAAATCAATGTGGACAATCCCAGTTATAAAGTTCAGTTGGTGCCAGGTTTTGGAGGGTCACCACGTCGTTGTGAGTTTTACCTCAAAGATTTCTAGCCAGTTCTTCTGATGAAAATAAGGGCATGCTCCTTTACATTTCTTGCACAAAGGAGAGTATTCATTTGAAATGTATCAGAGAATTCTCATCTTCTTAACAAGCCTGCCTTCAAGGGAAACAATTTTACCAGAACCTTATCTATTATATTTGGTTTTGGTGCTGGTGTTGCTTTTTCCAAGCTCAGCGCTACCTTTAGTGAAGGGTAGTATGTGACAGCAGCCTCCTGCACCATTCTGTCTGACCTCAGGGAGGGAAATCCTGAGAAGCACTGCTGAGACTCACAATCGAGGAACACAGTCATAGTAAAAGACTCAGAACTTGGCACAGCGCTACAGATCATTGCCCCCACCCTTCAATTTATC
This sequence comes from Lepus europaeus, assembly GCF_033115175.1. Lineage (NCBI taxonomy): Eukaryota > Metazoa > Chordata > Mammalia > Lagomorpha > Leporidae > Lepus > Lepus europaeus. Next base: position 94,472,970 of record NC_084830.1, read on the forward strand.
AACACTGCTATAGGCTTATTTAGTACATTTCCTTTCTTCCTGTCATCCAGTACACCATGTCCAGCTTTCAAAAATTGCTGAACATTCTAAAAGGCAAACAAAGTACAGTTTAAAGAGTCAGAACACGCAGCAGAACCAAAGTTAAATATTGTAGAGCAGGTGGAATTATCAAGACAAAGAATTTAAAGAAACTATGGTTGATAAGAGTTCTAATGGATAAAATAGACAATATGGGGACTGGCACTGTGGTGCAGCATGTTAAAGCCACAGCCTACAGAGACACACCCCATATGAGTGTTGGTTCAAGTCCTGCTGCTACATTTCTGATCTAGCTCCCTACTAATGTGCCTGGGACAGCAGCAGAGGATGGCCCAAGTCCTTGGGCCCCTGTCCCCATATGGGAGACCTGGAAGAGACTTCTGGCTCCTGGCTTCTGCTCGGCTCTGCTCCAGCTGTTGTGGCCATTTGGGAAGTGAACCAGCAAACGGAAGACACTCTCTCTCTTTCTCTCTCTCTCTGCCTCTAACTCTCTCTGGAACTCTTCCAAATAAATTAAATAAATCTTTAAAAAATAGACAATATGCAAGAAGAAATTGACAGTATAAGCAGATATGAAAGTTCTAAGATTAAAAATAAATGCTAGAGATAAAAAAAATAATAGAAATGAAGGATGCATTTTATAGGCTTGTTGGTAGTCCGGACACAATTAAAGGAAAAATATCACAGTCTGAGGACATGTCTAAAATAACTGCCAAACCGACAAAGAAAAAGGAAAAAAAAATTAAAAAAAACAAAAACTAAACAGAACACAATATCCAAAAATGGTGGGCAGCTCTAAAAGATACAATATGCAGGTAATAAGAATACCACAAAAAAAAAAAAAAAAGGAAAAAAGGAATGAGAAAAAATATGTAAAGTGATATTGACCGGAAAACTCCTTAAATTAATGTCTGATACCAAACCACAGGCCCAGGAAACTCAGAGACCATCAAGCAGGATAAACGTGAAAACATACCACACATGTCAGGTGTGGTACAGAAAATGGTAAAAATCTAATATACCATTTTCTTTTTTTTATTTTTATTTTTATTTATTTATTTATTTATTTTGACAGGCAGAGTGGATAGAGAGAGAGAGAGAAAGAAAGGTCTTCCTTTTGCCGTTGGTTCATCCTCCAATGGCCGCCGCGGTTGGTGCGCTGCGGCCAGCGCACCGCACTGATCTGATGGCAGGAGCCAGGTGCTTCTCCTGGTCTCCCATGGGGTGCAGGGCCCAAGCACTTGGGCCATCCTCCACTGCACTCCTGGGCCACAGCAGAGAGCTGGCCTGGAAGAGGGGCAACCGGGACAGAATCTGGTGCCCCGACCGGGACTAGAACCCGGTGTGCCAGTGCCGCAAGGCGGAGGATTAGCCTAGTGAGCCGCGGCGCCGGCCCCACCATTTTCAAACTGTAGAAAATCAAAGACGCAGAAAAAATATTGAAAGAAACCAGATGATTTCTTCAGCTAGAAGAGGTATACTTTAACTATAAGACAACAAAGATATGAATCACATTCCATTAATCCTCGGAAACTATATAAATAAGAAGACGGTTTAATGTAATATGTAAAGTGTTGGCAGAAGAAAATACATACCTAGGATTTTATATCTTAGAAATTAGACTTCAAAAGTGAAAGATAAATATGCACTTTTTAATTGTCAAAAGGCTTGTCTTGCAAAAAATGTTAACAGAATTTCTTAAGAGAGAAATAAAATGATATACGGTGAAAACTCAGATCTGCCTAAAAAAATGGATATTGGAAAATGATTAATTAAGGTTATAATAACTGACCTCAGACTTAACAGCTTGTTCAAAATAATAATAGAAACAAAGTGTTTTATGATTATAAATTACATTTAAGTGAAGTGAAAGACTCAATGATATAAGGTGTGAGATCATGGAATGAGAACCTCTTTGTTAGCAGAAGTCTTTGTACTCTGTGAAGAAGAATGGATTAGTTGAAGTGGGCATCAGTTAGTGATTAATATATATTGAAAACTCTAGAATAAGCATTGAAAAGAGTAAAAAAGGTAATTCTGATATGCCAAAAATGGAAAGACAATGCAACATGTAAATAGTACAGTTAAAATGGAAAAAGCAGTAAAAGCATGGGAGACAAAAGTAGAACAAAGAGCAAATGACAATGAATAGAAAAATATAAAATACACTAAACATTAACCAAACATATCAATAATCAACATAATGTTAATAACCAAAAACACCAAGTAAAAAAGAGGGGCAATGGTTGCATGCTTGGTGAAGCTGTCAAGACATCATTTGAGTTTGACAAATCCTTTAGGGGAGTGTGTACTTTTAGTACCACTTCCACTCATTTCAATCTAGCTTCCTGAGAATGTATACACCAGGAGGCAGCAGATATTGGCCTAAGTCCTCAATTTCTCTGGGATACTGTGACTGAGTTCCAGGTTCCTTGCTTTACCTAGCCCAGCCCTTACTGTTACAATCAGAATTTGAACAGTGAAATATCAGATAGACATCTCTCTCTCTCTCTCTCTCTCTCTCTTTCTCTCTCTACCACTCTCTTTCACACTCTGTGTGTGCATTTGTGTGTGTGGCATTCAAATACAATGAAGGGACAAATATCATATGTTCTCCCTGATCGGTGACAACTGAGCACAAAAAAGGGAACCTGTTGAAGTGAAATGGACACTATGAGAAACAGTGACTTGATCAGCTCTTGTCCTGACTGTTGATATACAATTTAATACTTTATCCGTTTTAGTATTTTTTTTTTGTTCTAGTTGAACTCTGTAATTAACACACAATTATTCTTAGGTGTTTAAATTTAACTGAAAAGTGATCCCTGTTAAATATAAGAGTGGGGATAAGAGAGGGAGGAGATGTACAATTTGGGACATGCTCAATCGGACTTGTCCCAAATGGTGGAGTTAGAAATGTGCCAGGGGATTCCAATACAATCCCATCAAGGTGGCCCGTACCAATGCCATCTCACTAGTCCAAGTGATCAATCTCAGTTCACAATTGATCACACTGATAGGTCTGAGAGTCAAAGGGATCACACAAACAAGACTAGTGTCTGCTAATACTAACTGATAGAATAAAAAAGGGAGAGAATGATCCAACATGGGAAGTGGGATACACAGCAGACTCATAGAATGGCAGATGTCCTAAACAACACTCTGGCCTCAGAATCAGCCCTTAAGGCATTCAGATCTGGCTGAAGAGCCCATGAGAGTATTTTAGGCATGGAAAGCCAAGACACCGTGGCAAAACAAAACAAAACAAAACAAAACAAAACAAAAAAACTAAATGAAAGTTCTCTGTGAGTGAGATCCCAGTAGAAAGAATGGGGCCATCAAAGAAGGAGGTACCTTTCTCTGAAGGGAGGAGAGAACTTCCACTTTGACTATGACCCTGTCGGAATGAGACCGAAGTTGGCGAACTCAAAAGGCTTCCATAGTCTTGGCAACTCATGACTAGATCCTAGGGAGATTACTGACGCCATAAACAAGAGAGTCAAATTGTTAAGTCAACAACAGGAGTCACTGTGTACTTACTCCTCATGTGGGATCTCTGTCCTTAATGTGTTGTCCAATGTGAAGTAATGCTATAACTAGTACTCAAACAATATTTTACACTTTATGTTCTGTGTGCGTGCAAACTGATGAAATCTTTACTTAATATATACTAAATCTATCTTCTGCATATAAAGAGAATTGAAAATGAATCTTGATGTGAATGGAAAGGGAGAGGGAGCGGGAGATGGGAGGGGTGCGAGTGGGAGGGAAGTTATGAGGGGGGAGCCATTGTAATCCATAAACTGTACTTTGGAAATTTATATTTACTAAATAAAAGTTAAAAAAAGAAAAAAACAAGTGCAATGAAAATGAATAAGCAAAACTTTAAACAAACAAGAGACTTTCAGAGTTTATCAAAACACAATAACGATATGTTTTCTATAAGAAACACGCCTTAAATATAAGGAGATATATAATTAGAAATAAAGGGATGGAGAAACATGCACTATTTGAATAATCAAAAGAAAAGTGGAATAGATCGATTATCTAAGACAGAGTATATTTCAGAGCATGTGAAATAGGAATAAAGAGAAGTATTATCATAAAGAGGTCAATTCTCTTAGATGGTATAGCAATTTTTAATAACTATGCATCTAACAACAAAATACAAAAGTAAAATAGATACTAATTGATAGACCTAAAAAGAGAAACAGAACAATCAACAATGGCAGCTTGAATTTCAAAACCTTTCTTCCAGGAACGAACACATCTAGTAGGTATAAAATCTGTAGGATATGATTGAACTCAATAGCGTCATTCGTCAACCTTTATGAGTTTGTTATGCCAGCATTTGCAGGATACAAATTCTTCGCAAGCTTAAGTGGCACATTCACCAAGATTGAAAATATTTTAAAGTAAATAATTAATAATAACCTCCCCAAACATGAAGCAACATGCTTATTTGTTTAATTCTACCAAATATTTCAGTAAGGTAGTACATTCACTTTCCAAAAATCTTTTCCAGAAAACAGAAATAGAGGAAATGGCTCATTATTTGAGTTTAGTTATTTGGTAATACCAAAACCAGATAAACACACTGCATAAAAATTTCCCATCAATATTTCTCATAACATAGATGCCAAAAATTGCAAATAATAGCAGATCAAATTCAAGAAAGTGTAAAAATGATTATACACAACAAACATGTGAAAGTCAAAAGCTTTTTATTCATTGGAAAGTAAATTATTATCTTTCATATTGACAGGCTAGCAAACAAAATCATGGTTTTCTACCAATGTATACAGAAAAATCATTTGACAATATCCAATATTTCTTCATGATAAAAAATAAAGAAATCTCTTAGCTATGGATGGAATGACATTTCCTGTGATTGATAATGTATTTTACAAGCAGCTTTAAACTATATCATACTTAATAGTAAGGATGTCCCCCTCATCACTGATATTTAACACAATACTGGAAGCTAAATAAGAAGTATACAGATTATGAAGGAAGAAGCAAAATTTAATTTGCAGATGACTTGATCATCTATGTAGAAAATCCAAAGTATTGGCAAGATTGTTTCTGGAACTAATAAGCTTTATAGAAAGATTTCAGGATATTAGATTAATATATATCTAAAAGAAATTGCACTGTTAAATACAAAGATCAGGAAAATTCAAAATTTATGACACAAACTGCAAGATTCTAATGAATAAGTTTGAAAAAATGGAGTAAACATCAATGGGTATTTTCATGTTTATGCATAGAAAACTGAATGTTTTTAGGATACCAATTCTTTGCAACTTATATAGATCTAACATCATTAGATCATATATTTTTAAAATACCAACACAGAGATTGTAAAGCTAAGTTGGAGAAGCAACGGAGTCATAGTAACCAAGATAACACTGGAGAACAATTTCAGAGGATGAACAATATCCGACTTTGTGAATTACCATGCAGCAATAGTAATTAAGAAAGGGTGGCACTGTCAGAAAAAGAAATGGATGGATATATCAATGGAACAGAAGAATGAGTTCAGAGATAGATCCATAAATATATAGAGTCAGCAAAGCTATTCAAAGAAGAAAAAATAGTCTCCAACAAATGGAAATGGGAAACCTGGACATCCATATTCAAAAAAAGTAACCGAAGTTAGAGACCATACACATCCTTCACACAAATTAATTCAAAATGGATAATAATCTTAAATATAAAATAGAAATCTATTTTATTTAAAAAATTAATATTGAAATCTCTGTTATTTTTAAAATAATGTAGGAGAAAATCTAGGTGACCTTGGGTTTGGTGATGACATTTATTATACATCATCAAAAGCATGATTTAGGAAAGAAACAACTTAAAAATTGGAATTCAATAGCAAAATATTTTGCTCTGTGACAGACAATCTAAATGTGAAGAAAAGTCAAAGGTTGAGGAAAAATATTTACAAAAGACCAATCCTATCTCTTTGATTCAAAAGTAAAAATAAGGAAAGAAGCAAGCAAGAAAAAGAAAAATGAGGGGAAGATGACTTAAGATACCACTTCAAAGTCATCAGTATGAGACAAATCAGAAACATTCACAGGAACTATTTTAAGGGTGTGTAGTAACAAGAAGTTCTGTTTGTTGTGGGAAGGAATGCGAGGTGATACAACCACATTTCAACCGATTTTTAACAAAACTAGACATACTTTTACCATAGGACCAAACGAGCTTACTTGTAACTATTTATTCCAGTGAATGAAAGCAATATGTGCACAACAACCTACATATAAATGTTTACTACAGTTATCTTTTTAATTGTCAATACTTAGAATAAACCAAGTTGTCTTTCAATAGGGGTATGGATAAATAAACAATAGTACATCCATTCAGTAGAATTTTATTCAGCAATAAATTATAATGAGCTATCAAGCCATTCAAGGAGAACCCTAGTAGCATAGAACCACATAAATAAAACCAGTATGAGAAGGCTCCACACATAAAATTCTAACTTTATGTCAACTGGAGAAAGCAGTGTTCAGAGGGCAACAATATCAATGGTGCTACTGCTTGGGGAAAGGAGTAGAGGTGTAAGTTGTGGGGCACACAGGATTTTTAGGAGAGTGACACTATTGTGTGTGATACAATAATTGTCAAACATGACATTACACTTTTGGGAAACTAGAAGCCTACAACACAGAATCAAACCTGAGGCTACTTATGAATTTTAGCTAATAGTAAAAACAATGTTATTTCATCAGTTGTAACAAATACTCCATACCAGGGACCAGCAATATGCATAGTTGTCTAATCCTCCACCTGCAGCACCATCATTCCATATGGGTGCTGGTTTGTATCCTGGCTGTTCCTGTTCTGATCTAGCTCTCTACTACAGCCTGGGAAAGCAGTGGAAGATGGCACTTGGGCCCTTGCACAAACAAGGGAGACCCGGAAGAAGCTCCTCGCTCCTGGCTTCAGATCAATCCACCTCTAGCCATTGTGGCCATTTGGAGAGTGAACCAGTGGATGGAAGACCTTTCTCTCTGTCTCTAACTCTCTCTGTCTGTAAGTCTGCCTCTCAAATAAATAAATAAAATCTTTAAAAAAATACTCCAAACCAATACAGGATGTTAATAGCATAAAACTTTATTGGGAGGAAACAGGAGGAATATGGGACTTAGTGCATTTTCTCTTCATTTTGCTTAAAATAAAATTTCACTAAAAATTAAAGCTTATAAATGAAAAAAGTATTTTAACAAACTACAAAGTAATTTAATATTTAATTGAGTTATACACAACCTGCAATTTATTTTGGTAAGAAAAATATTTGTAAGATTTATTTTGATTATGAAAAATAGTAACAGTGTGGTTAGGTTGATTTCTGAATTTGGAAAAAAATACATGTTCTGAACTGACTTTTCCGTATTCTATACTTCCAGCTATAGCATAAACCTCCTGATTTAAATATAAAAAAGATCACTTAAACCACCTGAATCAACAGGAAAAAAATCTACCAGCTCCATGAATTATTTAGGATTCAGTATCAATGCAAAACTTTTACTTTTGAGAATTGCATATTAACTGAAAATATTTCCTAAAGGTTTATTAAATGTATGAAATATGATTTTGAAGTGATAAACATGCTATTTAGAAGGCAAAAATGGAAAGAACATTTTATAGAGAAATTTCTTTAGCGTAGTAGTAAGTGAATATCTGATACAATCTCCTGTTTTTTTCCATGCCTGAAAAGTTGGATAGTAACAAGTAAGAAGGGCTAAAATTTTACAAACTATAACTAAGACAGAAATAAGCCTAGTTAATGCAAGAGAATTTTTTTAAAAAAATTAAATTTAGTTACTTATTTTTCTGATACTTTTTTCATGTTACTGTAATATTAATCAATAAAAGAACAGATTCAATATTGTTCATAAAGAGATCAATAAGTATAAAGTAAAAAGATCCTAGTTTTGCAGTAATTTAGGCAAGGTCTATAAACTATAATAAAGTGGAAATATGAGCATTTCACCTATACAGTAAATTTTAAAATAATAAAAGATCATTAAAACTACAGTAGTATAACATTCTTAATGATTGGTTTAACAAAGTTATAAAACACATTTGACAAAAGTATATTTGCATCAATGCTCACAAACAAAGGCAATTCTGTCTTGTTTATGTTTTTTGATTTTTCTTTTTTAATTTTAGCTCCTCATATAAGGGAGACTATGTGGTATTTATTTTCTGTGCCTGGCTTATTTTAGTCAACATTGTGTTCTCCAAGTTCATTCGTTTTTATGTAAATGGTAGAATTTTATTCCTTTTTATAACAAATAAAATTTCATTATGTATATGTGTGTGTGTGTGTATCACATCTCTCTCTCTGTGTATCACATTTTCTTTATCCATTTTTTCTCTCCATTCATCTGATGATGCACATCATATGGTCCTGCAATCTCATACCTGGGTATATATCCAAAGTATATGAAAATGTTGTATCAAAGAGATACCTGCACCAGCATGTTTAAAGCAAGACTGTTCACAATAACCAAAATATGGAATCAAAAGATTTTGGAAGACTGTAATTAGTGTACTTTAAGAAATAGAATGAGGAGCTGGCTCTATGGCATAGTGGGTTAAGCTGCCAGCATCCTTATGGGTGCCATTTCGAGTACCAGATGCTCCACTTCTGATATGCCTCCCTCCTAATGCACCTGGGAAACCAGCAGGAGATGTCTCAAGTGCTAAGGCCCCTGAACCTATATTGGAGATCCATATGAATCTCCTGGCTCCTAGCTTTCATCTAGCCCTGCTGTTGCAGCCATTTGGGAAGTGAACCAGAAGATGAAAGATCTCTCTCTATTTTCCCCTCCCCCTTTCTCTGTAACTCTGTCTTTAAAATAAATAAAATAAACCTTTAAAAAAAGAAATGGTATGAGACATGGTATACTTATACCTAATCTTGAGATAATATAAACTAAGTATGAGTTTCAAGAAAAAAGAAGATGTACTTCAAAAGCTCAGAAAATATAGAACAAACATTTGAACAACAAATGTGATTTTTGCTAAAAATGGATACTGTTTCACCTCACCACAGTTAGAAGCATCCAAAAATTAAAAAAAGAAAAATGACAAATGATGGTGAACATGTGGGAAAAAATGTACCATAAGGCTGTTGGTGGGAATGTAAATTAGTACAACCTTTGTGGAAGACAGTATGGAGATTCCTCAGAAATCTGAAAATAGCTCTAATATATAACCCAGCATTTCGACTCCTGGGAATTTACCCAAAGGAAATAAAATAAACATATGAAAGAGTTATCTGTATTCCTGTGTTTATAACAGCCCAACTCACAAGAGCTAAGATAAGAAATCAGCCCAAATGTCCATCTACTATTGAGTGGATAAAGAAATTGTGTTATATATAAATGACAAAATACTACTCAGCTGTAAAAAGTTGTAAAAATGAAATCTTGTCTTTTGTAACTAAATGGATGTAACTGGAGACCATTATGCTTAGTGAGGTAGTTCCAAAAAGACAAATATCATTCTTTCCCTGATTTGTGGTAATATACAGAGCAGGAAAAATGTAATGTATATGAATAACATTGACATTGAGATTTGAGTATTGTTTATAGTCCTTGCTATAATTTTGAGGGACAGTGGTTATTTTACTTAATACTTGTTTAATTCTTATTCACTGGAGGGTTCAGTTGTTATTATGAAGTAAATTGAAAGTGTAACATTTTAAAATTGAAAGAAAAATAAGAAAAGAAGGAGAAAGGAGGGAGCTAGTTAGTGAGCGATGGAGGACGGGAGGCTTCCAAGGTTGCAGAATAGGGAGGGAGCTTACTGCTCTAGTCTAGGAGAAAGTAGTTTTAAAAAAGTGAAGAGAGTACAGGCTCTTGGAAGAGCTAGGGAGAAAATGGCAGAGATATCGCTAAATAAATTAGAGGGACACAGTGAACCTACGTGGAGAGTGTGACACCCACAACTCAAGACTCCAGCAGCCAAGAGTTTCTGCATGAGCATTGGAAAGTAAGGTGAGGCAAGACTGTAGCAGCCCAAGCAACTGGCAATAAAGCTGCAGGAAGAGCCTAAAGGGAACTCAGCTTGGAGCCCCCATGGGAATAGTGTACCTGCAAAACTAGAGGGGGGGAGAAAAGTAAGGGTATATTTCTTTCTACCCAATTGCCTTGCAATAGTGTCTTGTATCAAGTTGATAAGCGGGAGCCATTTGGGACATATGTAACAGCTGTGCCAGCTTGTGCTGTACCCAGCAATGAGCCAAGTTGAAACTGCTGACTCTGGTGGAGAAAACTAACAGTTGGCTGGGTGATTATGACTGTGGGAGGCTTATGTGTTGGGACTGTGAAATAACTGAGGCTGTGTGGAAGGGCTTATGGTGTGGCTGGGACTTTGGGCAGTCACTGTGGGAGACTCCACACACTCAGGGCTCCCTGGTTACCTGGTGAGGGACATTGCTGGGGAATCTGAGCTTAAACTGAATACTGCACAGATCCTTTGTGTGGTCCTTGGAGCAGAGCAGATGAATATTATATCCACTGGGGCTAGAGCTCAGACATAGCATTCTTTTGAGGAGAGAAGCTCAGCTAAATAGAACAAACCTCCCTTCTGATTAAAAAAAAAAAAAGAAGATTTACCACACCAAACCTGGGTGTGTCACCTTAGACATACCTTTCACCCTGGAGAACTGAACAGAGCTCCGTTGCCACAGCTGCCACAAACTTGCAGTCAATCACTGAAAGCAGACACCCCACTTATCTACAGAGGTATAGTACAAAGATAAAAGCTGCCACAGTGAATAAATAAAGAAGAAACCAATGAGTATCTCCACAACAGCAAAATAACAAACTCAATTCAAAAAACAAGAATAAAGAAGACAACATGATGCCTCCAAAACAACACAATACTTTAATACTAGATTGTGAAGATGATGAAATTGAAGAAATTCCAGAAATACAATTCAAAAAATTTATTATAATATTACATGAAAGTAGTCAGAAGCAAATTCACAATCTACTGAAATCCATATATGACATGAAAGAAAATTTTTCCCACAAAATTGAGAACTTAAAGAGAAATCAAAATGAAAGGAAGAACTCAATAGAGCAAATAAAAAAATGCAGTGGAAAGGCTTAACAACTGAATCAGTGAAGCATAAGAAAGAACACAGGAAATTATACACTCAGACCGAAACAAGAAAAGGGAATTATAAAATTAGAAAACACTGTTGGTAATCTACAGGATACTATCAAATGACCCAACATTCAGGTTCTGGGAGTTCCTGAAAGTGTGAAAAGAGAGAAAGGATTAGAAGGTATTTTTTCATGAAATAATAACAGAAAACTTCCCTAATATGAAGAAAGAAAGGGACATCCAAGTACAGGAAGCACTTAAAACCCCTAATACACTTGATCAGAAAAGATTTTCACCATGACATATTATAATCAAACTCTCCACAGTAAAACATAAAGAAAATATTCTAAAATGTGTATGAGAGAAATGCCAGATTATTTTAAAGGATCTCCAGTTAGACTCACAGTGGACTTCTCACCAGAAACCCTACAGGCTAGGAGAGAATGGCAAGATTTATTCCAAGTCTTACAGGAAAAAACTCTCAAGCCAGAATACTAGAAAGTGTAACGTTCTAATTTATGAATGAAGATGAAATAAAGACCTTCCATAAAAACATAAATTGAAAGATATAAGACCACTGGTCAAGACTTGCAAAAGATGCTTGAGGATGCACTGCACACAGAAACACAGAAGCTTGGTCATCAGTAAAAAAGAAAGTAAAGAAGAAAATCTCCCAGTTAAAGTACAAAGGAAATCCAAAGTAAAAAATAGGAATATATTTAGGAAAATGGCAAGACAATGTTGTTACTTATCAATAGTCACCTTGAATGCAAATGGCTTCAACTCTTCAGGTAAAAGACACAAACTGGCTGACGGTATTAAAAAACAAAACTCATCTATTTGCTGCCTACTAGAAACACATCTCACCAACAAAGATGCTCACAGACTGAAACTGAAAGGATGGAAAAATATGCCATGCCAACAAACCAAAAAAGAGCTGAGGTAGCTATTGTAATATCAAAGTAGTCTTTAACACAAAAACTGTTTAAGGAGACAAAGAAGGTGCTATGTAATGATTAAGGGATCAATTCAACAGGAAGATGCTACTGTTATATGCACCTAATTACAGAGCATCTGGCTATTTAAAAGAAATGTTAAAGGATCTAAAGGGAGATATAGACTCAAGTATAATAGTAATGGAGAACTTCAGTACCCCACTTTCATCAATAACAGATCAACCAGACAGAAAATCAACAAGGAAACAATAGAGTTAATTGACAGTATAGACCAAATTGATCCAACAGATACCAACAGAACTTTTAATCCTACAGTTGCAGAATATACATTCTTCTCTCCAGTGCACAGAACTTTCTCTAGGATTTACCATGTACTAGGCCATAAAGCAAGTCTCAGCAATTTAAAAAAAATCAAAATCATACCATGCATCTTCTCGAACCAAATGCAATGAAGCTGTAAACCAGCAACTCAGGAATCTATAGAATGTGTGCAAATACATGGGTACTGAACAACATACTTCTAAATGAACAGTAAATCATAGAAGAAATCAAAAAGAAATTTAAAAAATTCTGAAAATAAATGAAGATGCCAATACCACATATCCAAATTTAAGTAATTCAGCAAAAGCAGTGTTAAGAGGAAAGTTTATAGCATTTCATGCCTACGTCAAAAAATGGAAAGGCACCAAATATATGAGCTATCAATGCATCTCAAAGATCTAGGAAAACAGCTCCAGACCTAACCCAAAACTAGTGAGAGAAAAGAAATAATAAAAATTAGAGAAGAAGTCAACAACATTGGAAGAAAAAATACAAAAGAAAGTAAAATAAAGAGTTGGTTTTTTGAAAAAAAAATAAACAAAATAGATACACCATTGGCCCAACTAACCAGAAAAAGGAGAGAGAAGACCAAAATCAATAAAATTGGAGATAAAAAAGGAAATGTAACAACAGACACCACATAAATAAAAAGAATCATCAGAAATTACTACAAAGAGCTGTATACCAAAAAACTGGGGAACCTAGAAGGACCTAGATACATACAAGATACCTAAATTGAATCAGGAAGACATAAAAAACTTAAACAGATCCATAACCAAGATAAATTAAATCAGTAATAAAGACCCTCCCAACAAAGAAAAGCCAAGGACCAGATGGCTTCACTGCTGAATTCTACCAGATATATAAAGAAAAACTAACTCCAATTCTTTTCAAGTTATTCAAAAGAATTGAAAGGGAGTGAATCTTCCTAAATTCTTTCTACAAAGCTACTATCACCTTAATTCCTAAACCTGAAAAATATGCAACAGAGAAAGATAACTACAGACCAATTTCCCTGATGAATATTGATGCAGAAATCCTCAACAAAATTCTAGCCAATTGAATTCACCAACACATCAGAAAGATCATCCACCCAGACCAAGTGGTATTTATCACTGGTATGCAGAGATGATTCAACATTCTCAAATCATTGTGAAACATCACATGAACAAACTGAAGGGCAAAAGCCATATGGTTATCTCAATAGATGTAGCGAAAACATTTGATAAAATACAACACCCTTTCATGATGAAAAATCTAAGCAAAGTGGGTATAGTAAGAACTTTTCTCACCACAATCAAGGAAATTTATGACAAACCTATGGCCAGCACCTTATTGAATGGGGAAAAGTTGAAAGCATTCCTGCTGAAATCTGGTACCAGACAAGGATGCCCAATCTCACTATTGCTATTCAATATTTTCCTGGAAATTATAGTCAGAGCCATTAAGCAGGGAAAAAAAAATCAAAGGGATACAAATCGGGAAGAAGGAAGTCAAACTATACTATCCTTATGTGCAGATGACATAATTCTACAGATCGGGTTTCCAAGACTCCACCAGGAGAATATTGGAACTCATAGAAGAGTTGGGTAGATTAACAGGATATAAAATCAATACACACACAAAAAAACAACAGTTTTTCTATACACAGACAATGTCAAGGCTGAGATTAAATTTCTAAGATCAATCACATTCACAATAGCTATAAAAATCAAATACTTTGGAATAAATTTAATGAAGGATGTAAAAGATCTCCATGGTTAGAATTACAAAACATTAAAGAAAGAAATAGGAGATTAAAAAAATGGAAAAATTTTCCATGTTCATGGATTAGAAGAATCAATATTATCAAAATGTCCATTCTTCCCAAAACAATTTACAAATTCTATGTGATATCAATCAAAATATCAAAGACATTCTTCTCAGATATAGAAAAATGTTGCTGAAATTCATAAAAAAACATGGGAACCTTGAATAGCTAAGACAATTTATACAAGGAAAACAAAGCCAGAGGCATCACAATACCAGATTTCAAGGCATACTACAAGGTAGCTATAATCAAAACAGTCTGATACTGGTACAAAAATAGATGGGTAGACCAATGAAATAGAATAAAAATGCCAGAAATCAATCAATGCATCTACAACCAACTTTTATTTGACCAAGTAGCTAAAGCCAATCCCTGGAGCAAGGACAGTCTCTTTAACAAATGCTGCTGGGAAAACTGAATTTCCAGATGCAAAAGTATGAAGGAAGACGCCTCCTTTACACCTTACACAAAAACCTACTCAAAATGGATTAAAGATCTAAATCTATGACCTGACACCATCAAATTATTAGAGAACATCGGGGAAACACTGCAAGACATTGACACAGGGAAAGATGTCTTGGAAAAGACTGAGGCACTGGCAATCAAAGCCACAAGAAACAAATGAGATTACATCAAATTGAGAAGTTTCTGTACTGTGAAGGAAACACTCAGGAAAGTGAAGATGCAACCAACAGAATGGGAGAAATTATTTGCAAACTATGCAACTGATAAAGGATTAATAACCAGAATATATAAAGAGATAAAAAAGTCCACAACAAAACAATGAAACTGGTTAAAAATGGGCATAGGATGACTTAAACAGATAGTTTTCAAAAGAGGAAGTCCAAATGGCCAATAGACATACGAAAAAATGATCAGGATTGCTAGCCATCAGGGAAATGTAAATCAAGACTATAATGAAGTTTCATCTCACCCCTCGTAGAATGGCTTTCACACAGAAATCGACAAACAAAAAATGCTGGCAAGGATGTAGGAAAAAGTACCCTAATCAACTTTTAGTGGGAATGTAAACTGGTAAAGCTGCTATGGAAGACAGTATGGAGATATCTCAGAAATCAGAATATAGATTTACCATATGATCCAGCCATCCCACTCCAGGGAATTGGTGCAAGGAAATTGAAATCAGTAAACAAAGGAGTTATCTGCACCCCTGTGTTTATTGCAGCTCAATTCACAATGGCTAAGACGAGGAATCAACCAAAATACCTGTTAACCGAAGACTGGATAAAGAAATTACGGGATAAGTACACTATAGAATACTACACAGCAGTGAAAATAAATGAAATCCAGTCATTTGCAATGAAATGAATGAATATGGAAAGCATCATACTTAGTGAAATAAGCAAGTCCCAAAGGAACAGATACCATATGTTCTCTCTGATCTGTGAGAACTAATAGAGCACCTAAAATGAAATCTGAAGTGAAATTGATACTTTGTGAAGGGATGACTTGAGTGGCCCTTGTCCAGACTGTTGAGAAACAGATTTTTTTATACTATTTGTTGAACTCTTTACTTAACATAGAATAAAATGTATGTGTATAAAGTCAATTAAGAATGGATCTCATTAAAAAAAGAAGAGTGGGAATAAGAGAGGGAAAGAACACTGATAACTGTAAAGATATATATTTCTGTGTACATTCCTGTAGACACGCTTCTAAGAATACAGCTTAAAAACTTGCCATGGTTCCCAAATCCCATTAAGCTGGGTGCTAAAAATGTCATTTTAATTGTTAAAGTAATCATATTAAGTGTTAAAGTGAACATATAGATAGGATTAGGTGTTAAAGTGATCATATAAATACTATCAAGTGTCTGGTAATAATAATAGATAGAATTAAGGAGAGCATGTTCCAAATTGGAAGCAGTCCACACAGCAGATTCATAGAATGACAATCACTTTATGTAGCAATCTGACCTCAGAATCAGTCCTTAATGCATCCTGGTCTGGCTGAAAAGCCCATGAGAGCATTTTAGGCATGGAAAGCCAAGACACTGTGGCAAAAATTATTCTACAGGATCTCTGTGTAGTGAGACCCCAGTGGAAAGAAGTGGCTATCAAAGAATTATGTACTTTTCTCTGCAGGGAGGAGAGAACTTCTCCTTTGCTTATGGTCTTGTTTAAATACTGACAGAGTTTATGGATTCAGAAGGCTTTGATAGCCTAGACAGCTCATATCAAGAGCCTTGGGTGATAACTGATGCCAAACAAAGAGTGTTAATTGTTCAATTAACAACTGGAGTCACTGTGCACTAACTCCCCATGCACAACCTCTTTTCTTAATGAGTTGTATTATGAGAATTAAGTGTATAACTTGCTCTCAAGAAGTTTGTGTGTGTGTGTGTGCACAGTTTTGAAATCTTTACTTGGTATAGAGTTGGTCTTCTGTGTACAAAGTTAATTGAAAATGAATCTTAATGGAGAATGGGACTGGGAAGGGGAGAAGAAGGAGGAAGAGATGTGGGAGTGTGTGTGGTAGGGCAAGTATAATGGAAAGAATAACTGTATTCCTAAAGGTGTACTTATGAAATTTGTATTCAATAAATAAAATGGGAAAAACTGTATATATAAAATACATGAAACATATTTCTTTTATATACATAAAAAGCAAAAATAATTCAAAGATAAAAATGATTCCTCTATTATTTTTCCTCAGAGAAAAATAATCTTATTTTGTCTAAGCTATTAAAACAATAAATAAAATAAATCTTAAGCATGTCCCTGGCTAAATATTTTAAAAGCAATATATGCATACATATATACATGTTTGTTTATTTATTCATTTATTTATTTGAGAAACGGAGAGAAAGCAAAAAGTTAGAAAGAGAGAAAGAGAGACAGAGAGAGATGGCTAGGGCTAAGAAAGGCTGAGGGCAGGAGTAAGAAACTCCATGCAGGTCTCCCACATGACTGTCAGAGGTCTCAGTACTAGAGTCATCTGTTGACTGCAGACTGGAGCTGGGGAATAACAAAGCCTAGAGCTTCAAATACAGACAAGGTCCCTCATGTGGGTTGTAGGAACCCAACTAATTAGAGCCATCATCACTGCTTCCCAGGTAGCTTGTGTCAGGAATGTGAATTGGGAATCCAACTCAGGTACTTTGAAATAGGATATTGCATCTTAACCAACATCTTAACCACTAAGCCTAATGCCAGATGGATTGACAGATAGATATGAAGCCTGATATAAAGGAGCTAATAATTTGTTTCCTTCTATTTAAACTAAATTATGTACGTCAGTAAATATCTGGATCTACTACTTAGGAAATTCTCAGTGGGAGAGATGGGAAGCATTTGGAGTGTGGAGAAGCATGAGGAACTTATCTAGGGCATTGGAAATATTCTGTCTTGATTAGAGTGGTGGTCACAAAGATGTATATATTAATTGAAACTCATCAAAATGCACATTCATTATGTGTGCTCTCTACTGTGCTTGATTTTAATTGCAATAAAGAACTAATGAATTCATCATTATGATAATAATGGGTCAAATAGTAAAATAAAATAAAATAAAAACCTGCAACCTAAAAGTCATTTTTCCTTGAGATCATTTGTTAGTGCCTAAAATCTGGAATCTTATTTTGTCATATTTGCACTGCTAAAGGCAAATTCAACCCTTAAGGCAAAATGATACACAAATCAATTAAGAAACAAAGAGAAACTTACTAGGGCTTATTTAGAGATACAGCCCAAAAAACACAAATCCAAGCAGTCTTGGAGCTGTGCTCTGAGATATTTTAGATTTCAATTAAAGGTAAATATAATAAGTGGGGTACACACACAAATACATTCCTCACTCACTACAATTAATTAATGTACTTTTAGGGATTAATTGTCCAGAACCCTATCATGTTACTCATAAAGCTGGTAGTGGCTCAGTATTTGGGCCATCTTCTGCTGTCTTCTGGGATGCCATTAGCAGAAAGCTAGAATTGGAAGCAGAGCATGGATTTGAACCCAGGCACTCTCATAAGGGATGTGGACATCACAGGCAACTCTGTTATATCAAACATCTGACCTGTAATCACTTTTTAAAATAAAATATAAAATAGTTACTATTAGATCCTCTGTACACAAAAGTGTCAATCTAGTCACATAGAACATACACTGTTTTCCTAAAACACAAGAACAAAAGCATGAAAGGCCATGTTGGAAGGCCAACCCATCTAGTTCAACACTGAGTCAACTTCCAGTAAATTATTTACTTGAAAAAAAGAAAAAAATAAACGAAGAAAATATTTCATCACTTACAGTGAAAAGATAGGAAGGCTAACAACCAAGTTTTAATTTCTAAATATTGATTTCTTTTTGTCAATGTTAGTGATATGCCATATTTAATATTATCAAAGGAAAGGTAGGATGATACAAGAATTTTATATCCATGCAAATTGCTTTTATATGTCATGTTTATGGGGGACTATTGACAAGAACAGGTCAGATGATTCATACTGACTAGTTTATTTCTTAAAGAGCTTCATATAGCAAAAACTGTTAGAGATACATTGGTATAAGGAGTAGCCATTCAACCTGAAGAACAAAAGACTTAAAGATTATAAAGGGCATATTTCCCCCAATGAATACACACTCTGGAATGCAGTATTCATGGCAATTATAAAAAACAAAACAATAGAGATCCTATCAAGAAAGCTAAAAGGTATAAAAAACTGAAGTGTGAAGAGAGGAAAGAGATGTACAATTTGGGACATGCTCAAGCTGACTTGCCCCAAACGGTAGAGTTAGAAACATACCAAGGGATTCCAATTCAATCCCATCAAGGCGGCATGTACCAATGCCATCTCACTAGTCCAAGTGATCAATTTCTGTTCACAATTGATCATAACGATAGGACTAAGAGTCAAACGGATCACATAAACAAGACTAGTGTCTGCAAATACTAACCGATAGAATAGAAAAGGGAGAGAACGATCCAACGTGGGAAGCAGAATACACAGCAGACTCGTAGAATGGCGGATGTCCTAAACAGCACTCTGGCCTCAGAATTAGCCCTTAAGGCATATGGATCCAGCTGAAAAGCCCATGAGAGTATTTCAGGCATGGAAAGCCAAGACACTCTGGCAAAAAAAAAAAAAAAAACAAACAAAAAAAAAACAACCAAACCAAACCTAAATGAAAGATCTCTGCAAGTGAGATCCCCATGGAAAGAACAGGCCATCAGCCATCAAAGAAGGAGGTACCTTTCTCTGAAGGGAGGAGAGAACTTCCACTTTGACTACGACCTTGTCTAAATATGATCAGAGTTGGTGAATTCAAAAGGCTTCCATTGCTTGACAACTCATGACAAGAGCCTAGGCTGATTGCTGATGCCATAAACAAGAGTGTCAATAGGAGTCACTGTGCACTTACTCCTCATGTAGGATCTCTGTCCTTAATGTGCTGTACATTGTGATTTAATGCTATAACTAATATTGAAACAGTATTTTTCACTTTGCGTTTCTATGTGGGTGCAAACTGTTGAAATCTTTACTTAATATATGCTAAACTGATCTGTATATAAAGAGAATTGAAAATGAATCTTGATGTGAATGGAAGGGGACAGGGAGCGGGAAAGGGGAGGGTTGCGGGCGGGAGAGAAGTTATGGGGGAGGGAAGCCATTGTAATCCATAAGATGTACTTTGGAAATTTATATTCATTAAATAAAAGTAAAAAAAAAAGAAGAAGCTAAAACAAAACAAACAAAAAACAAAACAAAACAAAACTGAAGTGTGTACCACAGGAAAAATTAAATTTGGCCTGTCCATGAATGTCTTGACTCATGTTGCAATGTAGATAAATCTCAAAATCATTTGGCTAGGTGAAAGAAGGCAGATGTGAGAGGTTACATTTTGCATGATTCCATTTGTATGGAATAACCAGAATATGCTAACCCAGATTGGTGGCTAATCAGGAGGAAGAGGGATAGGGAGGGAATGCACCATGGGTAGCATTTTCTTGAGAGTATACAAGTGTCTTAGAACCAAATAGAGATGTAGTTTGCACAACACTGTGAATATACTAGGTGATAGTGACTTGTACACAGTGAAATGGTTGATTTGTTATTGTGTATATTCACTGTATTAAAAAAAAAGAACAGTATTAAAAAAAAAAGAACAGTAGTCAGGAGAATTGGAAGAATAGGGAAAGGAGAATTCGCTAAACAGTGACACCTTATGATTATTCCTGGAAGTAAAATAATAATACTTTGGATACACGATAGGAGGAAACAAGATATTGCAAACTAGTTCACTATTTTTCACAGGAGAGAAACATTGGTTAATAAGCAACCTCAGTGCCAAAACAAAGCAAAACAAGACAAAACTACAGATCACTAAGGATAATCTATATAGTTGTCAATATAAAATTGTGTGCCGGCACCGTGGCTTAACAGGCTAATCCTCTGCCTTGCGGCGCTGGCACACCGGGTTCTAGTCCTGGTTGGGGCGCCGGCCTCTATCCCGGTTGCCCCTCTTCCAGGCCAGCTCTCTGCTATGGCCCAGGAAGGCAGTGGAGGATGGCCCAAGTCCTTGGGCCCTGCACCAGCATGGGAGACCAGGAGAAGCACCTGGCTCCTGGCTTCGGATCAGCGAGATGCGCAGTCTGCAGCGGCCATTGGAGGGTGAACCAACGGCAAAAAGGAAGACCTTCCTCTCTCTCTCTCTCACTATCCACTCTGCCTGTCAAAATATATATATATATATATATATATATATATATATATATATAATTGCATGTTAAAACCAAAATACAAATATTTCTAAACAAGAAAATGTATGCAAGTGTTCACAAAGAAAATATGTCACCAAGCAAAAGATTATTACACATTTGGATCACAGTATAAATCACAAAATTAAATAAAAATCTAGAACTCAGGGAGAGGGAGAACAGACAGGGGCAGGAAGTGGTAGAAGCTAGACTTCTTTTCTTTTCTTTTTTTTTTTTTTTTTTGACAGGGAGAGTTAGTGAGAGAGAGAGAGACAGAGAGACAGAGAGAGAGTTATGGACAGTGAGAAAGAGACAGAGAGAAAGGTCTTCCATCCTTTGGTTCATTTCCCAAATGGCCTTGTGGCCGGTGCGCTGCACTGATCCGAATCCAGGAGCCAGGTGCTTCTCCTGGTCTCCCATGTGGGTACAGGGCCCAAGCACTTGGGTTATCCTCCATTGCCCTCCAGGGCCACAGCAGAAAGCTGGTCTAGAAGAGGAGCAACCAGGAAAGAATCCGGCACCCCAACCGGGACTAGAACCCAGGGTGCCAGCGCCACAGGCAGAGGATTAGCCAAGTGAGCCACGGCGCTGGCCGAAACTAGACTTCTGATTAAACTTGGTTTTGTACCTTTCATTTTGGAATCCTGTAAATATTTACTGCATTATTATGAAACATAACAGCCCTAATACTTGAACCCTTAAGATTCAAAATAATACAATTGTGGCATAATTACATAGAAAACTCTTATGATGTACAATAACAGTAATGTAATCATCCATATATACTGGGACAAACCATAAAGCTACTGAAAAATGTGAATTGTTTTCAGTAATCTCAGTGTTGAAGTCTTACATGTACTATCTGAGACTTGTGGAAATATTGTGGAAGAAATTTACAGTAATTGTAATATTCTAAATTTCCATCACGGAGTTTCTGGAGAAACTGAATAAGTAAAATAGAAGAGTCAAATATAGGTGGTTAAAAATCTTTGGTATGGAACTTATGGTCAAAATATTAGCATGGATTCACGTTGCAGTCTATGTAGTGAAAATAGTTCTTTTAGTAATTGGGAATAAGCTCGTGATATTGACAATTTCAGTATAAATGGGATCTCCTAAGTTTCAATGGGTGTCCCTAAATCTTCTTATATAAGAGATGTGCTATTTGCAGAAATGGCTGTTTTCAGGTTTGGGATAGGAAATACTGAACTTGAGTCTGAAACATGATGCTCAAATATCAAAGTAACAATTTGAAAATGTTAGGGAAGTACAAAGATCACACAGGATTTAAATGGATAGAAAAGGGAAAAGCAGTTAATAGTAAATTATTTAATAAAAATAGATAACAAGAGCAACTTGAACAGGTTCACAAAAAAACTACTAGAATATTGCTATAAATGATAATGCTGTGACAAACAGTAGATGGATTACACTAGATCACAATATATGTGCACATGTGAGGGAGGTACATGTTTGTGGATGTGTCTGCATGTATATATGTGTGAGGATATGTGCTTGCGTGTATTTATGTACTATGTGTCTGTGTGGGTATACATGTATGGACTTGCACACATGTGTGTAATTTTGTGAGATATATGTGTTTCTGTATGTATATATTTCTCTATGTTGAGATCTACATGGGTATATATATGTGTGTCCATAGGTGTGTGTGCCTGTTTTCAATATTAGCTACCAATATATGATATTGAAAAATCAAACCACTTTTTAAAAATAAATGTTTATTTTAAATGCAGAGTGACAGTAAGAGGGAGAAACACAGAGGGGGAGAGAAATGGAGAAAGAAGAGAGATTGAGAGACTCAGAGATCTTTCATTTGCTGGTTTACCTTTGAATGGCTACAAGGGCCTCAGCTGGACCAAGTTGAAGCCAAGAGCCCAAAATACCATCCAGGATTCCACATGCCTGGTAGTTGCACACGTACTTGGACCATGATCTGCTGCCTTACCAACAGGAAGCTAGATTGGAAACAGAGTAGCTGGGACTCGATTCAGTGGCCCACTATTGGTTGCCTGCATCACCACTGGCAGCTCAAACACTATGTCCCAGTGGCAATCCCAAAGAACTTTGCGGTGTAGCTTGGTTCATGTTAGCACAGTGTACAGCTCTGCAATGACAGTAGATGAGGAATTAGAAGTTTTTTCTACCCTCTGATGACTTCTCAGGCCACCTCTAACAGGTTCATGTAAGGGTAGCTATATTTAATTTCTACTATAAAAGACTATTTTAACCTGTTTTTGAATGTTACATAATTGTAAAAACAAAATATGTACTTATAAATATTTTTAAATGTTCATTCATTTATTTGAGAGGCATAGAGTTGGAGACAGACAGAGCTTCCATCCACTGATTGATTCCACAAATATCCACAATGGCCTGATGGAAGCCAGGAGCTGGGAACTCAATACATGTCTCCCATGTGTGTGTCAGGAAACCACTTACTTTACACATCTTTCACTGCCTTTGAGTGTCTACATTGGTGGAAAGTTGGAATCAGGAGCCAGAGGCAGACATTAAACCCAGGAATCCTGATTGAAGCATATAGCCATGTTTATTAACAATGCAGATGTGTTATATATGCTACTGTGTTCATTGCTAATTGATTCATTTGTATTAATAAGTGACATTCCGTTGCACAGTCATAACACAATTAATTTACTTTTTCTCCTATTTGCAAGCCTCTGACTTATTTTTGTTGCTTGGCTACTGTGACATTTTTTGTAAATTTTTTTGTATCCAAAAAAAAAAAAATTGTTACTATTGGGAACAGCAACTCATTTTCCAAAAACTCTTAACAAAATGGAAAGACTCAAGATTTTGCTTTGCTTATGTAAATGTCTAGAGGAAATAAAAAATCTAAATATACATATATGTACATGCATATATAAACACACATGAGCCTAAGTATATTAGTTGATTATAGTAATGGAATAATAATAGAAACAATAGAATCAGAATAGAAAATACATGCAATGACTGTTTGAAAAGTCCTCAAAAGATGAAGGTACTAAAATGTAAGGCTTATGGTTGGGTAGATGTGCATGTATTATTTTTCATATAAATACACTATTGTCACAAAAACACATATTTTAGCATTTTAGAGCTGATATTCATGGCTCTATAAGTCTACATTACAACAGGTAGCACAATTCAAGTATTGATGGGAATGGTTTGCAGTTTCTCAAATCTACTTAACGGCATTTTCCCAGCAGTATTGGGAGCAGAGCTCTTGGACTCCCATTAAGATCATTTTGAGACAAACAGTACAGAGTATTATTGTGGGAGTCCCACAGAGCCATTTGTATTGTGGGTAATTGAGAGATTAGTTCTGTGCGGTGAAGTGGTGGAGGGCAATGAATCAGGAATTATCTTCCTTTTTGTAGGGAAAATGAGTAACAAAATTTAACAGATGGAGGTCCAGGGAGGCAAATGAGATCTAGGCTGCAGAAGCATATCAATACGTGTTCTCAAAGAAAGATGGATGCTCTTTATACAGTTAAGCATTGTATCCACTGCATTGTACAATAGTGTATCACATAATTACCTACACACACTCTTTTACACATATTTGTATTTTGGTATATGCAGGAGCAAGTCCAAGAACAGACTAAAGAAAAAGGGAAAGAGATAGTCCTTGCTTTCAAACCCAGGGAGGAAGACTGGCTTGTAATTACAACTGTGCCTAAGTGACACACTTTAAGCAGGTGAAAGATGCTATGAGGACACAGACAAAAAAGGGAAAGCAAGAATGTGCCTTAGGGGGCTGGTGTTGCGGCACAAAAAGTTAAGCCTCCTCCTGCAAAGCCATCATCCCGTATGGGAGCCAGTTGGAGACTCAGCTGCCCAACTTCCAATCAAGCTCACTGCTAATGAGCCTGGAAACACAAGGGAAGATAGCCCAAGTGTTGGACTCCTGCACATACGTGAGAGACACAGAAGCAGCTCCAGGCTGCTGGATTCAGCCAGGTCATTGTAGCCATTTGGGGAGTGAGCCAGCAAATGGAAAATTCTCTCTCTCTCTCCCTTTCTCACTCTCCCCCCCACACCGCTTCTGTGTGTGTGTCCCCTCCTTTATCTGTAACTCTGTTTTCAAATAAAAAAGAAATAAATTTAAAAAATTTAAAAAGGAACATGTCCTTGCACTTTGCTGGGGGAGGAAAGCTGAGTTCTGCCTGTAGGGAACACCTATCCTGCCCATGGTCACTGCTGTAATTTCAAAGCCTCCTCCCTTGCTCCCATCAAGTTAACACGTACTCTATATGCTTGTCCTACCATTTCTGTCTCATTTCTGAGTGTCCTCCACAATGTTCAGGACTGTTTCAGTTGACACAGTGTATTACTCTCCCACTTAAAGACTTCAGCTCTCTCCCCATTGTTCAGGGCTAACATGTAGAATTTTTCAAAGCAAGCTTTTACATAGAGAATAACCTTGTACTTGATCATCAAGAAAACTTTAGATGTTGAAGTAAGATTATTAATCATGACCCCAGAACAGGAATGAATCCGGCCTATTCTGAAGAAATCATGTCACAAAGTCACTTAAACAACCTCCCAAGAATCTTTCCAAACCATTCCAAGTTTTCCTACTCTCTATTTGCATTCTGTCCCAGTGATAATTTCCACAAATTTCTTACTCTAGGTTGGGGTACTACACTTGATCTTAGCCAAAAGGCTGAGAAGAGATTCGATTGGTTAATGTCTTTACCAGGCATTATTACTTTACCAGGAATGTTTTTATCTTGTCTCCATTTAGCACTTGTATTTATTTATCAAAATGCAGTTTAAGGATAATCTCCATTAAATACTTTGTTAGGTTTGGTAGCAGAAAGTTCACTCTGCTTTTACTCGAAATTCAGTTCAGTATTTGAAATATAGTTTTCAATATCTGCTTGATAAGTTACTGTGACTTCCTTTTTTTTTTTTACAGTTCTTATTGTAATTATCTGTGTACATATTTTCCTTCACTCTACTATAAAATTCCTAAGGTTAGAATCATAGACTAATATTTGTTTTTGTCTTCATAACAATCAGAACATTTGAGAGGACTTCAGGAAACTCATGAAAATATAAAATAAAAGTTAAGCACAGGGCAAGCTTTTGACCTACTGGTAAAAATGGTGGCTCAGATGCCAACCTCCACATCAGTGTCCCTGGGTTTGACCTTGCCACTGACCCTGACTCCAGCTTCCTGCTAATGCTGACCAAAGGATGCAACAATGATGGCTCAAGGAGTTAGACTCCTGCCACAAATCTGGGAGACCTGGATTGGGATCTCAGCTTCTGGCCTTGGACCCCTGCACATTATGGGTATTTTGAAAGTGAACTAGTGGACAGGAGCTTTGTATATTAATCTTTCTGACTGCACTCTGCATCTCAAAACAAATGCATTCATGTTTTTAGAAAGGAAGTTTATTTTAGTGCAGAAATTTTGAAATTTATTCATTTTTTTTGTAATATGTAGGTTAACTAAACTTTTGGAAGAACTTTCATGTTAGTTCCTCAATGTTTTTAAAGAGTGAAAATATTTTTGGCATATGGCTTGTATAATCATAAATTTGCTATCTGCAAAAACTAAAATGGTTTGAAAATCTCTTTGTAAATCCAATTCCTTAGGACATATTTGCTGTATTCAAGATACAAAGCAAGAAATGATATGAAGAATATAGAAAAGTTTACACTATTCTCACTTATCTTTTGTGGTATTTTAAAATAATATTAGTAAACACACTGCTCCACCTTTCTGATAAACATGATTTAATATTAAGTACAAGGAAACATCCAAAAGTAATTAAAGATACATGATCACAGCAACATGGTATGACATTACTGGAAATAGGGCTATAAACCAAACTGCCAGTATTCAAAATTTACTTGTTGTGTTCTTAGATATGTTGTGGATTCTCCCATGTTTATGAAATTCTATGAGCTAGGATGACCTAACATTTTAAATATATTCATTGATAAGGATAAGTAACAATGCAATAGGGTAGGGTAAATCATGTCACCTGAAATCTGAAGGAAAAAGTATGGATTTTAGAAAGTTGCTATGGTCTGGGTATTAGTTTGTGGCTCCACAAAGGACCAGGTTTTATGGTTAGGTCCTCAGGGTACACTACTGGGATCTTTAGGAGGGGGCACAGTAGGAGAACATAAGTCATCAGAGGTCTACTTTCAGAAGGTAACTCTCATCAGGGATTGTTAAAGAAAAATTCCAGTCTTCTTCTCTTCTTCCTGACTCACCCTGTGATCTTTCCTATGCCATCTGCCACCTTCATCAGAAGCCACATCATTGAGATTACCCAGATTTAGATTTGAACCTTCAAAACTAGGCTAAATAAAAGGTTAATAAAACTTTTCTCTGTATAAAGTTATTTGTTTCTGGTATTTCATGGTACTAACAAAAGCTGAATATAAAGAAAACAACAACTGGGTTTTAGTATGAAGCAAAGAATTGAGAAATAGTGTTCCCTTTGAATGATGTCTCTCTCATTCCATTTCCACTTTTCTATATTTCGAGGTAGTATTTATTCAGTGAAAATTCATAAAGTAGCAATATGCTTGTCATCAGCACATATTCAGCTCACACCTGTAAATTGCTAAACTTAATTACAGTGCGGATGTTCCTGGAAGAAATAAAGCAGCAGAGCTTAGATGGCATGTACCCTTAGAATTATTGTTCTTTTTCATTCTTTTCAGTGGTTTTGAATGAAAGATTGTTATGAAGTCATATCTATTTTCATTGTGAGTATTCAAGAGAAAAAGAAATCATGGAATGACTGCATATCACAATTTTAAATATTCTGCACATCACTCCAACACCACTAGCTTTCTGCTTTATTTCTAAAATAATTTGCATTTTATAATTTTCCATTCAGCATTCAGTAACATTCATGGCATCTTTTCATAGCTTACAATATTAATTTACTATATCTTGCAGATCTTTTTTTATCTGCCCTTAAACAATGCTCAATAACATAATGTTGCATAACACAACTGAATGATCTTTTATTTGTTTTACTATAAACTATGGAAATAGTAGGAATTTCAACAAACTATATAGAGAGTTTGAATAAAATTAAGGTATTTATGAAGTGGATTTAAAAATAATGATTCATTCAACATGTAATTTAGCTCTCGTTAGCTCCAGAGAAGCAATGCCATAGCTCTTTTCCTTTAAGCCCTACATGAGAAATGAATTTCAGTTTCACTGAAAACTGTATGCATCAAAGACACAATAGACTGAAACTAGATTGGCATCCCTCTGTGGCCACTGCTGCCTTATCCCTTGATCTTGCATTTTAGAAATTATAAATTATGTATATGGTAGAACATTATAAAGTTAAACATGAATCTACTAAATTAATATTTTAAATGTCAATCCATTCATAACCTTTTAGCATTATGAACGTTTTATTAATGAGTCATTTAATAAACACTGCACAATGACTTCAAACATGTTAATCTATCAAAATATTAGTACCATAATTAGAACCACTACAAAAAGAAATCTAGAAAATGTAGCACACTATCCAACTCACAAGCTAATGACCATCTAGAAGATAGGAAAATTCACTAGTACTTATACTACAATGCAAATTGAAGGAACTCAAGACAAGCATATGTCAAAAGCAGAGTAGTAAGTTATCATATTTAATTGGAGATATTACAAAAATCTGTGTAAAAGAAGTGACTATTGAAATTGTCCTATAATTGTCATTTGTATTTTGATGAGTGAGGACAGAGGCGATAGAAATCATTACAGATTGTTGAAACACTGTAAGAAAAAACATAATTTCAGAATTTATTGGTCACTTTTAGGAAATTTATAAGATATCTGAAATGTTTTCATGATTCAGATTTCCATCTTTACCTCCCAATTTATTTTTTTCAAATGGATGACTGGTTTGTTGCTTGACATGAACAAGCCTCCTAAGACTCTTAATATATTCTGCTGCAAATTATCTCCTCTGACCTCCAGTCTCCTTGATACCCATCAGGATCATCAAAGTGACCAGAACACATAGAATTCAACACCCACAAAGCTTTACATTGGTTATCTCTTCTGCCCAACAGTGATACACCTAAACTGAAGCTATTACATCACACTTACAATTGATTGATAAGGAAAAGAACCCTAAAGAAGCCTGGTGAACTCCCTGATGTGGGAAGCAGATGTAAGGGTGTGAAGAATCCAGGGAAGCTAGAGTTTGCAGGAGCATGTAACAAAGAGGAAAAGACTGCCTAGGAAGATAATTTCAGAAGTCTTCAGAATGCCCTGCTAAAGACTCAGCACAAGAACAATCGGCATAGTTGTGTGGGTAAATTACCCAAGTCCAAGGAAAGAAACATCTTCAAACTTTAGATTAAGCATCTCTCCTTCCTCAACAGGCAAAAATCAGGCCCTGATATGTCAGCAGAGTAAAATCTCAGAACATATGGTAGACTTCATGTCAGGATCATGCTTCAATGATGTAAAATTAACCCTAAGCAGAATGCTTCTCTAATTCAGCCTAAAAATTTTTTACAGTGATGTCTACAAGGATCAAATTCTATGTAATTTAACTATATCTGAAAATACATATATAGGGATATAAAATATTCTGGAGAAAAAATATGGTAAAACCACAGTGTCTCCCATCCCAATTAAAAAATCACTAAGCAGGCAAATAAGCAGGGCAACACACTTAAAATTAGGAGATAAGAAATAAAAATTGACTTAGAACAAATATATTAGAATTAAGTGACAAGAACATTAAAGCAATAATTATGACTTTATTCTATATATTCAGACTGACAAGCAGACATATGGGAGATATGAGAAAATTCTGAAATCCAATGTTTAAATGAAAAGTACAATATCTGTTTTAAAGATAGCACTGAAAATGATTTAGTAATTTAGACATTATAAAGGAAATAAAAGAGAATTTGAATTCTTAATAGTTGAAATAACTGAAAGAAAAGAAATACTATAATAACTGGTTTAAAATAGGCGGAAACATCTTCGACTTCAATAAGATGCAGGATTCCCAATAACACCCAAGTCCAAGGAGCATGAAAAAATCCACATCGAATGCAACGTAATCAAGGTGGATAAGACAGCTAACAAAGAGGAAAAGTTTAAGTGGGCTAGAGGGACTGACAACAAGATTAGCACTACCAGGAATATGAAGATGAAAGAAGAAACTCAGTGGTGGGCATTTGGCATAATGGTTAAGACTTGGGGTGCCCACATGGCCTGTAAGAGTACCTGGTGCTAGTCTACTTCACTGCTGAAAATCCACCTTGCTGTTAGTGCATGCCTGGTGAAGCAGCCAGCGATGGCTCTAATAGCTGAGTCCCTGCCACCCACAAGAGACTCACATTCAGTTTAGGCCTCCTGGTGCTCTCTTTTTCTCCACTCCCCCCCCTCCCATTTTATCTTTCTCTCTGCCTTTCAAATAAATTCAAAATTAATACATAAGAATAAAGAAGGTATACACCTAAAATTAAGTAAAACCGAAGCAATGCATTCTTTCTAATAAATGATGATGTTTACTGAAGAGGCCTAGAGGTATTTATTGGACAGTGTAGTGACAATGGACTTTGCTAACAGTGTGAGAGTCAGATTGGTTTCATATATTGGAGAAACAAGGTTGAATAGAGAGCAGGGAGACAAGGGGTTGTGTTGGGCAGTAGTGGGTTAAGTAAGCAATATGGGAGCACTGGTTCAAATCCTGGCTGCTCTGAAGTCCAGCTCCCCGATTATGCACCTGGGAAAGCAGCAGAAGATGGACCAAGTATCTGTGCCTCTGCCACCCACATGGCAGACTCTGATGTAATTCATGGCTCCTGGCTTTGGCCTGGCCCACCCTGGCCATTACAGCCATTTAGCGAGTGAACCAAAGGATGGAAAAATCTGTTCCCATTCCCCTCTTTTTCCTCAGTCACTCTCTATCAAAAAATAAATCATATTAAAAAGAAAAAAATGGGGAAATTTTAAAAATGCAGGAAAAAGTTGATAACTTTAAACACTAATAAAAGTTTTATCAATAATTGTTAAATGTGTGATAATGGGAAGCTGTTATGTAGAAAAAGAAAAGTCTTGTACCCCAAGTATACACACTGACATTATTAAGGTGGAAATGAAAACACAAATCTTACCTTTGGGTATTTCTAAAAACAATGATACTGAAGAAATATAAAAGAAAATATGACCAACTGTTAATTGCTGCTTATGTTTACTTAAATGTTTCATAAAATAATTTTAAGGCAACTATAAACTATTTTGAGACATATTTTCAAATACTAGTTTCTTTTAAGAATTTTCTGTATGAATTTTGGCACCATAGAATACGTTTTGTATGCACAGTATGTATAATTTAATAATTTTATTTTGGTGTCCTATTTTCCTCCACTTAAAGAAATATCAAGTGCCCCAGCAAATAAAACATTTTCTGTTATGTAAAATTTCTATAAGGCAATCAATAAAAGAGTAAATTTAGAATTTCAAATGAGGAAAATGAGTCTGAAGTTAAAAGATGGGTGTTAAGCTTCCTTGTGCCTTTTCACTGTTTGTCCTAAATGATTGTATTCATGGAAGACAAAATTGAGAAAGAAATGAGTCTTCCCACAATCAAAGTCAGCATGTTCCTGACACTATCTGCTGAAGGGAGCATATCAATTAGGGAGCTTTTCAATTGAAACACCCAAAGTTAGACTGTGGTTGAGTAACATTGATTTTTGAATGTGCATACACGGCCTGGTGAGGAATAGGAGAAAGTGTTCCCAAATCGTCTTTCCAGTAGCTTCTAAAAGAATAGACTTTAAAAGAGGCATTCTCACTAATGTAGTCACTAGAATGCATGTTGATAACATCACACAAACTGCATGTGTTATTTCTGTTTAGACAAGCATTTGAACATTGAGAACATCATTTTTGCCACCTTATTGAGTTCGGGGATATGTAAATTCTAAAATAAATTTGGAAGCTCTACACCATCAGTGCCTCAACATTGGATTTGATGATGCATGACCAAACTATATTCTGGGAGGCTGAATCTGTGCATATCTGAACACTCTCGTTACTCAGCATCATTTGGTCCCAAATGGTTTTCCTATATTTATTAGTTTATGACTAGCTAGGGATTTTGACAATATTCAACAAATCCCTGAAATGTATATTTAACATTTAATTTAAATATTTGTTTAACATGTCAAGAAGTATCAAATTAACACACATAGAAAAATATTTGTGCTGAAAAGTATAGAAATAATATTTTTGAGACTTGAAAGGCAAAAATAAGAAAGTTAGTAAAATAAATAAAATGAAAGTGTAAGGAAAACATCATTTTAAAAAACAAATATAGAAAGAAGCAATCTATACAGAAGACTCATAGAAAGACAATCGCTTTAATTAGTATTCCGACCTCAGAATAGCCCTTAAGGCATTCTGGTGTAGCTGAAAATCCCACAAAAACATTTCAAACATGGAAAGCCCAGACACTGTGGCAAAAAATGTCCTACATGAATGACCTCAGTGGATGAGACCACAATGGAAAGAAGTGGTCATCAATGAAGGAGGTACTTTTCTCTGAAGGGAGAAGGGAACTTCCACTTTGCTTATGCCCTTGTCTTAATACTGACAGAGTTTGTGGATTCAAAAGGCTTTTGTAGCATAGGCAGCTCATGTCAAGAGCCTCTGGTGATCACTGACATCATACATAAGAGTGTTAATTGTTAAATCAACAACAAGAGTCACTGCGCACTAACTACCCAAGCAGGACCTCTGTCCTCAAATAATTGTTTTATGAAAGTTAACAGTAAAACTTACTCTCCAAGATTTATTTCATTTTAGTGTATTAAGTGGAGGATATGCTTATGTCTCATGTGATTTAGTTATGCCTAGGTGTCCAACTCTATTGATTATTTTCTTAGGTGCTTCCCTAATTAATGATAATACTAATTCTAAAGGACTTATGTTCTTTTAATGTATTAAGTAGAATATATGCTTATGTCTCATAAGTTATAGTTACGTCCAAGTGTTCACAAAAGATATATCATTCTTGGATGCTTCTTTAAAGTTAATTAAGTTTCTTAAAAAAAAAAAGGAGTGAAATTAACTTTGAGATGCAATGACTTTGAACAGCCCTGTCTCAACTGTTAAGGAACAGGTTATTTTTTTGTGTGCCCATTGTTGAACTCTACTTAGTATAGAGTTGATCGTCTATGTACAAAATTGTTTTAAAATGGATCTTAGTGGAGAATGGGACTGTGAATGGGAGAAGAAGAAGGAGGGGTGGGAGGGTAGGAGTGCGGCAAGAATCACTATATTCCCAAAGTTGAACTTATGAAATTAGTATTCCTTAAATAAAAGGTTTATTTGGGGGAAAACATAGGAAGAAGATAATTCATTTAATGAAACCATAGAAAAAGGAATGAGCGGTTGACATTGTGGCACAGTGGGTAAAGCCATCACCTGAAGAACTTGCATCCCATATGGGTGCTGATTTGAGTCCAGGCTGCTCCACTTCCAATCCAGTTCTCTGCTAATTTGCCTGGGAAAGCAATGGAGGATGGCCCAAGTGCTTGGATCCTTCTATACACATTGAGACCCAGAAGCTCCAGGCTTCAGCATGGCATAGCCAAGACTGTTGCAGGCATTTGGAGAGTGTACCAACTGATGTAAGACCTCTCTCTCCTCTCTCCCTCTCTCTGTAACTCTGCCTTTCAAATAAATAAAATAAATCTTAAAGAAAAATGAATTAGAGGAAATAAATAAAACAATAAGCTAACATAAAATAAACTTTTTTCTCTGTATGATGAAGTCTGGTTAATAAATTCCTAAACAATTTGGAAGATCATAAAAATAAAATGAAATAAATCATCACATATGTGGATACTACATAAAGTTTAAATATGCTGTGTATATATCTCAGGTCCAGCAACTAGGTGGAAAATATAGCAACTGCTCCAGGGGAAATCAAAGACCAAAAAATATAAACTAAGATTCCACTGCAAATCATTTATATGATAAACAAATGACAAATTGCAAGTGTGTGTAGTCCTACAATGTTTTCATGTAATTAAATCAATAAATGTGAGTTAAGTGTCATTGGATCAACACTGATGAAAAATATGGGGCTAGAAAGGAATATAATTGTAGGTAGAAATGAAATATACTAAAAAAGAAATGTTTAAGCATTACAAACCAATTAAAGCTTACAATATTGTAATTTATTGGCGTTTTCTACTATGTTTTCCCCAAGTACTTCCATAGGAAATTTGCCCCAAAATTATTTTTAATAAAGTAAAATTTAAACTATGAATAAATGTTTACTTCTTTTCATTTAATTTGAAAAGCAGAAAGACAAAGAGAAGCTTTAATTTGTTAGTTCACTTACAAAATGTCTGTAAACAGCTGGGACTCACTGAAACTAGGAGACTGGGATTCAATCCGGATCTCCCAACTTGGAGGTAGGGACTCAAACACTAGGGCTATCATCTGCTACCTCCCAAATTGCACATTAGAAGGAACCTGGATTGGACACAATGTTTGGGATTCAAACCAGGTATTCAGATATGGGATGTGAGTATCCCAAGTGGTGACGTAATCACTGTGTCAAGTGCCTACCTCTAGCATTATCTTTTGAAAAAAGTATATTTAACATGGCTACTTCTAGTTAATTAAATAATTTATTGATTGCTGATTTTAAAAAAATTCTACATAGCCAACTGAAAGAACTGATAATGTGCTTACACAAAATACTGAATGATCACATCACACATAGGATGAGGATTTCCTTACTTAAATGTTTAACTCTAGCATTATCTTTTGAAAAAAGTATATTTAACATGGCTACTTCTAGTTAATTAAATAATTTATTGATTGCTGATTTTAAAAAATTCTACATAGCCAACTGAAAGAACTGATAATGTGCTTACACAAAATACTGAATGATCACATCACACATAGGATGATTTCCTTACTTAAATGTTTAACTCATGAACATTCGATTTTATACAACACTGCATCTTGTAACATCTCATTTGAGAATTTTAAATTTTATTTTACTTTAATTACTAAATAAATATTGTGTACGTTCATGGTATACAATGTGATATTTTGATACATACATGTTCATGAAATGATTAAATCAGGAAAAATAACATTTATGCTACCTCACATGTTCATTTCTTTACAATGAGCTCATTTAAAATCTGTTAACTTTGAAATACATATTAATATTCACTCATCACTTTGTTATAAAGATTACTAGAACCTGTTCCTCTTCTCTAACTAAATTTGGTATTTTATTATTTTACTGAAATGCAATTTTTTCCTGTCTACCCCAGCTCCTAGCCTTTGGTAACCACTAATCCATTCTTTACTTCTACTAGTTTAACATTTTAAGATTCCACATGTAATTGAGATCACACAATATTTGTCTTTTTGTGCCTGAATATTTCACATAGCATAATATCTTCAGCAATTATCTTTGTTGTTGCTAATGAAAGAATATTCTCTCCTTCCCTCTCTCTCTTTCACTCTTTCTTCTCCCTGAACTCCTGCTCTCCCTCGCTTTGTGTCTCTTAAAGTTTAGTTAGCTTCCTATGCTTATCTGTACCACATTTCTTAGTGTGATGTCTATTGATGGACATTTAGGTGGATTCTATTTCTTGGCTAATGGTTAATGAGAACAGTACTGCAAAATGGGAATACTAATTTCTCATAGACTTATTTCCTCTCCTTTGGTTATATATCCAGTAGTAAGATTTTGAATCATATAGAAATTCCATTTTTATATTTTTGGAGACCCTCCATACTGCTTCACTCAATGGCTATACCAATTAACATTCTCACCAACACTGCACAATCATTCCCTTTTCTCCACTTCAAACCCAGTGCATGATATTATCTTTCATCTTTTTTTAAATCACAGCCATTTTAACAGCTGTTGGAATGTTTCATTGTAGTTTTAATTTGCAGTTCTCTGATAATTGGTGGTATTGAACACTTTTGATGTACCTATTGGACATTTTTATGTCTTTGATAAATGTGTATTTGGGATATTTGCTCATTTTTAGTAGGATTATTTGTGGCTGTTTCTTGTTTGATTGCTTGTTATGAAGTAGGATTCTTTTTGCATTTGGATATAAGTCTCTTATCAGATTTATGATTTTTGAGGATTTTTCTTCCAATCTGTATATTATCTTTTCGGTGTATTAACTGTTTCATTTTCAGTCCAAAAGCATTTTAGCTTAATATTAGCCCATATGTCCATTTTGCTTTTGCTGCCTATGCTTTGAGGATTGTTTCCAATCAGTTATTGACCAGGCAATATCATGGAGTTCTCCTTCTATGTATTTGATCTTAAGTTTAAGTGTTTAATCCACTTTTAATTGATTTTCATATAAAGATTAAGAAGTAGGCCTAATTCATTCTTCTACCTTAGCCATAGCCTTTCTTTGCATCACCATTTATAGAAAAGACTATCTGTTCCCCCACTGTGTTCTATTTATGTAAAAAGGAATTTGACTGATATTGCATTGAACTTGTATATTATTTTGTGTATATGGACATTTTCCAATCTATGAACATGAGACATCTCCTGATTGTACTTTATTGTCTTTAAATAATTATATTTGATTATAGGTGTTTAAAAACAGACCTATACTTTACATGTATTTATATGTACCTAGTGGAAAACTTTGCAGACAGAATTAAATGCTTTCTCGAATATACATTTTTTTAAAAAAAAATCAAGTAAAGAGTATCAGGAATTCAGAAGAGTTATAGAATAAATGTGTCCTATGCAGAAATTTAGTGATGAGTATTTAGCACTTTATTATACTACTTTATTTATGCACATAATTGAATTTTTCCATGATCACAGTACTTTGTATTCCAAACTTTAAGCTAACAAAGGGAAAGCCCGCCTGTTCCACTTCCCTCTCCTTCCAGGGCCAGCTCTAATTACAGCTCTAGTTTTCAACTTCACTTTAGTACTTAACACACTTATCTTTGGTGTGATAGTTTAGCATTTTTAGAAACTTTAGATCAAAATTTTGTATTTTATAGATTAATTCTCCATATGTTTTAAAATAGGAAAAATGTATTTGTGGGTGTTAAAATAATAAACTAACTCTAAGTTTGGCCATCTAGTTGCATTATTTTGAGACAATAACTAAAAATCTACCTCTTTAGATACAGGATTAAGGAAAAATTAACCAGAAAATATGGGTGAGGATTGAAAAGTATGTGTTCAATTTATTACATGATCACAGATTATATTCACACTAATAACTTTGGAACTGTTATTGAATTAAATCTACACATGTTTAAGATAATAACACTGAACCAAGAAGAAGCCCAATATAGACTAAAGAACTTGTCTACTGTCATATAGCTAGATTATATTCTATTATAAAATTAGAAAAATATAATATTCATAAAATGCATTCCAAAGTCACATGCACATTAACTATTTACTGTTATTGTGAATAATCTATTTTTCTACTGTTTTTCCATTAGTGAGGATAATTAAGATTTCCTGGTGATCCTAGAACAGATGATGCACTAATGTCAAATATCTGAACTGGAGAAATCAAGTGCAAAAACTAGTCATTGGTAACCCTGGCAACTTACTTAATTGAATATTCACTCTAAGTTGAGTCAAAAATTCTTCAATGTGTATTTCCAGGTATTTTGTACAGAGTATTTCTGAAAATAACTTGAAGATGTACAGTTTCCCAATCCTCATCTACTTTTTAAAAGTCTTTGTGAGTTCCATTAGAAAAAGACACATGAAGAGAATTGACCCAATTTTTATAGACCATAACAGTTTTAAGATAGTGAAATGTATTTCTGGAATTTCAAGGCACATGGACTAAAATGATTTGTATTTCCAGTCACATTATGCATATCAAAAGATACATTTTAAGAATAAGACATTTATGTATAAAAGGTTATTTGTAACTCTAAGCACACAACCTATTCAATGTAACCACTTTAAGACCCCCTGTTAATGAAAGGTTAATTTTGCTTTCAATCAAACACCATGTATAAACACATACCCCATCAAAAGGTGATTATAAAAGCACTTTGGCTCTGCATTTAAAATGTGAAGTTGGAGGTTAATCAGCACACATATTGCAGGCTACAGTGGAGCTTAACCTTTGCTAAAGTGGCTCACGTGGTGGGTTCCTGCAGTCCCTGATAATGAACACTGACACAGGGATCCAATTACTTAGGATGGCTTCAGCCGCAGCCCCCTGACTACGTGAGATGAACAGGGCAGTGGAAAACAGATAGAACACAAACTTCAGGTTTCCAGTTACAGAAGAAAAGAAATGCACTTTTCAAAAGCAAAACTTACAAACAATACTTTTGAATTCATAGGAAGCTTCATGATATTTTTTTGAAAAGAATCATTCATTAATGAAATACACAATGAGAATCTAGGACATAAATTTGTTTCAGGCATTAGAGAGATATGTGATCTTGAAATAAAACTCCTTGACATTAGCTTCCCATTTGACTGTAGGTGGGAGGTTTCAGTTGAGAATTGGAAGAGATGATAGGATCCAGTTTTAATATTGTGGCATGATTAAATTATAGAAAAATGTATGTGCATGCTCTTCGTAAATTGGAAACATGAATTTTATACTAGTATGTACATAATATTTTTATCTCATAATGTTGATCATTGAACCAATAAAGTAAATCTTATACTTTTTTTAAGATTTTATTTATTTACTTAAAAGCCAGAGTTACAGAGAGGAGAGATAAAGAGATCTTCCATCCACTGGTTCACTCCCCAAACAGCCACAACTGCCAGGGCTGGGCCAGTTCAAAGCCAGATCTTCTGCAGGGTCTCTCATGTGGCTGGTGGGGCCTAAATATGTGGGGGCATCTTCTGCTGCATTCCTGGGTACATTAGCAAGGAGCTGGATTGGAAAGGGAGCAGCAGGGATTTGGACCAATGTCCATATGGGATAGCAGCTTTGTAGGTGGTGGCTTAACCCACTGTGTCACAGTGCTGGTCCAGATCTTACTCTTCTAAAGGCATTTGAGTAGCTTCAAAGATTTACTTTTGGAGAATACTTACTAAGGCCACTGCCATTGTTTAAGACTCTTGAAGCTTTAATGTTAGAACTGGTTTCCGAATGCATTTCTGCAATTCTTAACAAAGTAAAATCTTCATACTTTAAAGTTGAAATTTTATAATACTCCAAGGAATGCATAAACTGCATTATTTAAGAAAACAAGAGGAAAATCTGAGTAACAAATTTGAGAGAGAGTAAAATAAATCATATTTTGAGCAATTGCAGCATCAATTGGAGTATGTCAAGTCTTTTTCAAAGTGAACAGTTGGAAGGAAGAAATTTATTTTGAATTATAGATTGCTGCATATCTCCAGGTAACTGCGTATTCTGGTGGATATGCACATATTCTGATTGAGGCTCAATTAATACCAATGAATAAAATGGGCAACTGAGCTCTTTTCATACATTTAGGCACAGTGATTTCATTTTAACATCAGTGTTGCAAAAATACTAGAAAAATATGATTTCCAGTTAATTATCTCAATTCAATATTTTTTGTATGCTGACTAATTGAGCTGAGGATTGCTAATTTATATGGACAAGATGCTGAATTAAAAAAAAAAAGATACTAAGGGCTGGCGCTGCAGCTCACTAGGCTAATCCTCCAGCACCCCGGTTTCTAGTCCTGGTCGGAGCTCTGGATTCTATCCCTGTTGCTCCTATTCCGGTCTAGCTCTCTGATGTGGCCCGGGAGTGCACTGGAGGATGGCCCAAGTCCTTGAGCCCTGCAACTTCATGGGAGACCAGGGGAAGCAGCTGGTTCCTGGCTTCGGATCTGCGCGGTGCATGCCGGCCGCAGCGGCCACTGGGGGGTGAACCAATGGAAAAGGAAGACCTTTCTCTCTGTCTCTCTCTCTCACTGTCCACTCTGCATGTCAAAAAAAAAAAAAAGATACTAAGTATAACAATTCTTTTCCTCTAAAGACTGAAAACTTTCAAAAGAGAATAAGTTAAAACTAAGTTAAGTCTGCTCTTGTTTTTGCCTTAAACCTTCCCTACCTCATTCAGGAGCCATCATCAATCTTGTTCAACAAGATATTTCAACCAGAAGTAGGACGTGGTATACTTGTTTCAGCCCTAAATATTACCTATCATTTGTAGCCTTTTGAAATCCTACTATCAGTACAAATGCAATCAATTTGTCCAAAATCAATGAATACAGCCTGCATTTCAAAATTCTCCTCTCACCCCATTGAAGTTATATAAATTACGATAAGATCTGATGCCACATTCATTTGTCTGCCCAGCAATGTCCTCGCATTAAACTTTGTAAGTGAAATCAGTCAAAACTACGTGCCTGGGACTGGTATGTTACTGATACAGGTAGAGTACAGCCTGCTAATGCACCTGGATAGGCAGCATAAGTTGGCTTGACTACATAGGCCCCTGCCTATGTATAGAGTTGCTGGCTCCTGACTTCAGCCTGGCTCAAATCCACATATTGAGGCCATCTGGGGAGTGAACCAGAGAATGGGAGGTTTCTCACTCTCTATCTCTTATAAATAAATTTAAAAATAAATAAATATTCACACAAAAACCACCTTTCTATTCTTAGAATACTCAATAGATTTTTACAGAATATTGCATTTTCCCCTCAAAAGGCAAATAGGAATGGTCTATCAAGTATTTAGAAGTTCAAAAAAATGAGATAGAAGAGTAAGTATATGGCTCCCTCCTTATCACTTGAACACATCATTTCCTAATTCAGAAATGTTATGTGAGTTTCAAAAGAAATGTAAACCTGGATGGCCTTTCAAATATATAACAATAAAATAAAAATGTGATTTTCTTCATATTCTCAACTTTAAGCTTGATTAAACTCAGTGAAGGGCCATTAACAACATAAGAGAGATATAAAAAAATATTTCTTATTGCTTCTAAGTATTAGTTCTTTCCAGATGACTACAAATGCCAAGAATTTATGAAGATACATTTGATTTCTCTGATGAAAGCTGTTCAAAGTTTTCTTTGATGTGTAGATCAAAATTCTTGCTTTCCAGTTATAGCAGACAAAAATCTGGTTTATGAATAGAAGCATCTTTAAAAAAACAACTATTCCTGTAATTATCTAGCTCTGGAAATCATTTGTCAGGAAAATGAGGCCCAAATATTAGGGAAAAAAATCTCAATAGCACATGTAGCTTTAACAAAGTCAGAATCTATCAATACCTATGAGTTGTTATGAAATTATACCTGTTTTTATTTTATTAAACATTTAATTATGCATTCAAGAATATGTGTAACAGGAGCCAATAAAGAAAATGAACTTGGATTAAGACTAACATCTTCTGAACAATTTAAGAAATAGAGCTTGGGATGTTACAAATCTTAAAACAGAGAAAAAATGGAGTTGGTGCCAGTGAAAGGTTTTAATATTCTTATATGTTCACTGGCAAAATAAGCAGGTGGTTGGAACACATTTTATACACATTCACACACACATGCACAAGCACACACTTATATATGTATTAGGTACGCATACACATTGCAAAATGTGTTTGGTAAGGAGAAAACACACAGAGGCCTGTCAAGGTATTAGTATCCATTTGGCGGAAGCAGGAATAAAAATTTTAAAAAATTACAGATAAGCTTCTGATTATGAGAGGAAAAAAATACCGAGAAAAGAAAACCTAAGAGCTTATGGGAACTCACTGGAAAGCACAGTGGGTTAATTTGGGAGTAACAGCTGACATCTGTACAGCTTTTTGCACTTTCCAATTAATAGGTTAGTGAGTGAGTGGAAGGAGTCTCTGATAAGGTCTGCAGGAGCTGGGACCTTCTGAATCCTCGGTGCATATTTAGTTTCTGGTCAAAGCTTCCTTGCAGGACAAAGCCCTCCTGAACTGTGGAGAAAGGTCTGGAAACACATTCTGTGCTGAAAGCATTAGGGATATAAGGGCAAAGGATAAGCCGCTTTGAGAGATGAGCAGACACAGGATGTCTCAGATCGCAGGACACAGCCTTTTTGAACAATTCATAGGACAACAGAAGGTCTTTAATGGCACAGAGCTTGAAAAGCAAACCACAGGTGCTCTCCTTCCTAAAAGTTCAGGAAAAAGCTAAATGTCATGTAAAAAATGAAGAACAGGAAGAAACCATAATTGAATTACATACGGAGGTGCTACTAGAAAAAGATAATGAGGAACAGGATACTGTTCTTGCAGTGGTAGTATAACAAGACATGTCTAGAGGCAGATGGAAAAAATGGCCTAATACTTCAAAATAAGATAAAATAAATTAAGAACATCATACAACACAGAAGAAGATTTAAATAAAAGTTAACAGAAATTAAGTTATAAAACACAGGAAATAAGTAAAATGGCACTTTTTTACAGAAATAAAGTCTAAGAACAGACTCAAAAGTAAATAAATTCTATAGTTTTTTTTAGAAGAAACAAAAGATGAAGCTTTTTAAAAATAAATTACAGAGAAAATACAAAGTAAAACAATAACACAATACCACTTCATATACTCTAGAACAGCTAAACAATGATAATATGCTATCACAACTGTCCATGTTGAAGAGCAATTAAATATATTGTATAACACTGGTGGGTTCAATTACTTTGAAAGACTGACGGTATCTAAAATTGCACATACTTATTCCCTAAGGCCCATCAATTCCATTCCTAATTATATGTGTACACATGTTTATCATTACACAGGCCATAATAGAACCATTAATAGCCATAGTAGAACCATTAATAATAGCCAATAAATTAAATTCAACAAATAACCAAACCATGATGTATTCATAAATAGAACACTAGGTAATTGAAAACTAACAACATTATGCACAGTTATAAGGATGAACTCACAACATGATGTTGGGTGAATAAGACCAGACACAAAAGGCCTTACACTGTAATTACCCCTTATGTAATCATCCCTTACAAAAGAGAGATGATTTTCAAAAAGTGCTTTACATTTTATTTCTGTTTTATTTTAAAGGTGGAGAGGCAGAAAGAAAATGAGATGAAGAAATTGAAGCCTTTCATCTATTGATTCACTCCCCAAATGCTCACAACAGCCAGGGGTGGCACAGGCTGAAGGCAGGCTATAGAAACTAAATCCAGAACTCTCCCACCGGTGGCAATTACCCACATACTTTAGCCATCACCTGCTGTGTCTGGGTGCACATTAGGAAGAAGCTGGTTTGGGAGTGGAACCAGGAGTCAGTGTGGGAGAGAAGCTTCCCAAATGGCATCTTAACTGCTGTGACAAATGCTAGCCCCTAACAAGTCTGATTTAAAAGTCAGCATGGTGGCATCAGTAGCTGGATGGATGGATGAGAAAGATACCTTCTGATAGTTTGTGTTTTAATCTAAATACCCTTTATTTACAGTAATTTCATTGAAGTGTATTCTTTATTGTGTGTAATTTTTATGTGTACACATTATACTTCATTAATTTTTAAAGTCAAAATAAAATAAATGAAGGTGACATATGTTGAAGATGACAAAAGTAGATTTAACTCATATATTAATTTCCCATGTAAGAGAAAAACAAAGGAATGAAAGAGAAGAAATACATACACACAAACACAAAAGCAAAGAAATAAACAAACTCTATGTCAGCTGAATAACCCACAAATTAAGAAATAAGTAAAACTGGATATTGCATATCTAAAGTAACCTATATTAAATTTAATAAGACCACATACAAATGACCAGCATGAAGACATATCCTAGAAAACATATAGTAATTTAGATAAAAATAAACACAAAAATCCTTTCATCACCCAGACAAAAAATTGAACAGATCAACTGCAAGGGAAAGAAAATAAGACTGTCCTTGAAATATTTTAATTGGTACATTCTGTCATAATGAATGGGATACAACATATTGAGGATAATCATGAAAAGAAAATAGGAGCTAAGTAGAAAGGCTGTGGCCAGCTGCTGTCCCTATGTAAGAGCTCAGTAATCTATTCCTGTGATCACTTCCTAAGGGGTCTGGTAGAGAACAAGCAGTGAACACTCAAACAAGAGAGACAGTGACGTAAACAGTGAAAGCACAGTTTTATCTGCTGGTGGAGGGTGACTAAGAGCTGACTGGAAGGGACAGAGTATATGATGAAATAGCTATAATCTCAGAAAATAAGGTTAGAAATTGATAAAAATGAGTAGGACAAGGCAAAATAGCTTCTTTCCGATTTATTAACGCTTTACTAAAATTATTTTATTTATATGAAAGAGACAAAGGTGGAAAAGGAGAGATAAAGATCTCCTTCCTTAAACAGGGCTGGACCCATGCCAAGCTTCATTTAGATTTTCAGCTATAACGTTATGATGGAGCCAGGAACTCAACATAAATTTTCCCTATGGGTGGCAGGGACCCAACGACTTGAGAAAACACCCGCTGCCTTAGTGTGCACATCAACAGAAGGTTGAGTTGG
Organism: Lepus europaeus; assembly: GCF_033115175.1. NCBI lineage: Eukaryota > Metazoa > Chordata > Mammalia > Lagomorpha > Leporidae > Lepus > Lepus europaeus. The sequence goes on from NC_084830.1 coordinate 94,517,461, forward strand.
TAGCAAAGCAAACCGAGGCTTCTGATATAATGGGGTGCTGGTTATCCAATTCCTATCTTAACCCCGCTCATCAAGTGCTCATTCCTAAGTGGTTTCTATTATATGAAGCGTATCTTGTCAGGTACTAAGTCTACAACCCAAACTTTCCTGTGTTTGAATTGTGGTGGCAAAACTGTCTATATTTTTTAATCTTTTCATTTGGTTTTGGGGTACACAATTAGTTAATTTTACTGCAGAGAAAATCAACTAATTTGTAGCACTAGCATTGATTCAAATAATCCAGAGCATCTCTAAACTTATGAAGGAGATGGAGCCAAGTTGGAATTCCAAGCAAAGTGCAAACACGTCTGTTTTAGCACAGCTCTGGTATGACTCACCACATCCTTTTGCATGAAGCAGAATTAAAGGAAAGCAGCTTGGACATCAATGAGATGAAAAGTAAAAAAAAAAAAAAAAAAAAAGAGAAAACATCAAATGATGTTTTTACTTTCGAAATTGTAACTCTTGACTGTGACATGACTCCATTTGCTACATCTAACTCACCAAAAAACATGCTCTAACGCAAACAGACACAATACAAGCCTTAACATCTAAAACATTAAAATATTAGAATTGTTCTTGCATAGTTAAGAATACAAAGAAACCAAAACACACTACTTCACTACTTCTAAGCTGATCTATTATTTGAAAATATACTAACTAATATTACTAACAATTTGCCATTTATGGGAGAATGAAAATGTTCTATGAAAATAAAATCCATTTAGGTTAATAATTTTAGGCCAGGGCTGGTGCTGTGGCATAGTAGGTTAAGCTGATGCCTATAATGCTGATATCTAATATGGGCAAAAACAAGTTCAAATTACAGTTGCCCTACTTCTGATCCAGTTCCCTGACAATGCACCTGAGAAAGAAAGCAGTGGAAGATGGTCCAAGTGTTTGAGACCCTGCAACCCTGTGTTAGACCCATATGGAGTTCCAGGAAGCTGGCTTCAGACTGACCCAGCCAAGCCATTGTGGTCAAGTGGGGTGGACCATTAAATGGAAGATCTGTCTCTCTCTCTTTCACTCTCTCTCTCTCTCTCCCTCCCTTTCTCCCTTCTCTGTAACTCTTTCAAATAAACAAATATTTTATATAAAATCTTAGACCTAACTTCAAGTTTCATGTTTTTAAGCAAACACCATTGTATATATATATATATATATATATATATATATATATATATATATAAAGCATTCAGGAATATATATATATATATATATAAATTATATGTTTAATGTTTGTTTGATAGAAGATTGAAATAAGTCCTAATACATTGGGAAATTTTGCATATTAACTTTGTTATATGCACTGTGAACATGCTAAAATTGTAATATAAAAGATTCCCAGCATCCAAAACTAATTTAATTTTGAGTTTAAAATTAAGCACTTAGAAAGTTGGTGGCTTTTATAATCCTAAATACTATTTGGATTAAGGGAACAAAAACATAATTAGCTAATTGATTAAAGTTTCTTGAAGTCTACTGTGATGAAATACTATTTAAATATTTACAAATTTTGGGGAACGGGTGCTGTGACATAGTAGGTTAATCCTCCACCTATGGCACCGGCATCCCATATGGGCACCAGTTCTAGTCCTGGCTGTACCTCTTCCAATTCAGTTCTTTCCTATGGCCTGGGAAAGAGGTGAAAATGGCCTAAGTCCTTGGGACTCTGCATCTGTGTGGGAGACCCAGAAAAAGTTCCTGGCTCCTGGCCATGGATTGGCCCAGCTCCAGCCATTGCAACCATTTGGCAAGTGAACCAGTGGATGGAAGACCTTTCTCTCTGTCTCTCCCTCTAACTGTTTGTAACTCTACCTCTCAAATAAGTAAACAAAAAATATTAAAAAATATTTACAAATTTTCCAAGTGTTAACATATTTTAAACATTTTTAAAAGAGCCATTTTAAAGCATTTTGACATAAGATGGAATATAAATACACTACTTCATTCACTGCATATTTATTAATTACTTTGGAAATATTGTAATGTTCTCAGCATTTTTCCAAAAAGCAGTGATAAACTTGGACAGAAAATGTGTCAAACACAATAATTGTACAGTATCAGAAATTGACTAAAACTGTATAACAAATTAATAGGCATTTATTCAATCAAATTTAGTGACCCTCCCACAGAACATTTGGAGTTACTGCCATTTTGCCTAGAGTTGCTTTCAATACTCCACCCAAGTCCATGGTAGAGCGATTCTGTGAGGGCAGCACAGGCTTTGGGAGGTTGATTCTGAGTTAAGTGAGAATAAAACCTTTATAAACAGGCATTGTTAAAAATTACAGTCATGCTATTGGCAAACAATCAGGGAAGAGTAACATCATAGGAAGTTTGAGGTCATGATATTAATTAGGTCATAACAAGTCTGTTAGAAATTTATCAAGGAGATTTGAGGAATGAAACAATCCACTTTGGCTCTTAACTCTCAAGAGCCCTGGTTGTCTGGAAATCCCTCTCTCAGGAGAGGGCCCCAGCTAACAGAGCCTCCCTGGCAGGACAGGGTGACTTGCACATGCCTACAACATAAGCGGGGACAAAGTAAAAACTGCTGCTATGCTCAATGTGTTCTCCAACCCATACATTGCTCTATTGCAAAGCGCTATTTAATGTGCTTGAGCACAACTTCTGATGAATCAGCAGCTGGACACTTAGCAATGTTAAGACATAAGTAACCTCTAGAGGGCCAGGCTTAACAAATATAAGCAGATAGAGACTATAGTAAATCTATGCTTCAGGGAAGACCAACTCTACAGAATCAGTGTAGGCAAGTTCTTCAAAAAAAAAAAAAAAAAAAAAAAAAAAAAAAAAAAAAAAAACCAACCAACCAAACAAACAACAACAACAAAAAAAAAAACCAACAAATTCAGCCATCTCAGGGGACATGAGAATCCAAAGTTACAATAATAAGAAATCAAATTTCCTGTTTGTAGAGAAAATGTAAAATAAGACACATATAGAAATGGGAAATTGTAACCCAAGGAAATAGAAGAAAGTCACTGAATAGAAAATGTCTCTGGGGAAATTTGCTCTTGAGCTTACCAAGCAAAGACCTCAAGTTAAGTATTATAAGCATGTGTAAAAATGAAAGAAAACTACTTGTAAAGAATGAAATGGGAGCCAGTGCTGTAGCTTAGCAGGTAAAGCCTCTACCTGCAGTGCTGAATTCAGTATAGGTGCTAGTTCAAGTGCTGGCGGCTCCACTTCCAATCCAGCTCTCTGCTATGGCCTGAGAAAGCAGTAGAAATTGGCCCAAGTGCTTGGGCCCCTGCACCCACATGGGAGACCTGGAAGAAGTTCCTGGTTCCTCGCTTTGGATCGGTCTAGATACGACCATTGCAGCCATTTGGGGGAGTGAACCAGCAGATGGAGGACCTCTCGTTCTCTCTCTATGCCTTTGCCTCTCTATAACTCTTTCAAATAAATAATAAATACATCATTAAAAAATAAGAATGAAATGAATGTTTGCAAAAACTCATCCTATAGAGACTATCAATAAAGAGATAGAAATCACTTAAAAAAATCAAACTTCTGAAATTGAATAATAGAATAATTAGAAAGAAATTACAGCACCCTCACTCTGATTTATAAGCTCATTTCCCCCACCCCTTGCCTGTTCAGTGTCCAGCTGTTCACTTCGGAAAACTTTCAGAACCCATGGTGAGATAATGGTTAAGGCATGGGGGGCTGGCACACTTATATTTTCTCTGAAGTAGAGTCATCCTCCCAACCCCTGCCAAATATGGAGTTACTCTCCACAGTTTCATTTACTTGTGGTCACTTGCAATGTGACAATGTTACATGGAAATTTTCAGAAATAAACCCTTCACTGATCTTATTTCATTAATAGTTAATGGCATCTGTCTCTTGTTGCTCCTAATTCGTAAATTAAACTTTATCATATAAGGGCCGGCGCCATGGCTCAGTAGGTTAATCCTCTGCCTGCAGCGCCGGCATCCCATATGGGTGCCAGTTCTAGTCCCGGCTGCCCCTCTTCCAATCCAGCTCTCTGCTATGGCCTCGGAAAGCCATAGAAGATGGCCCAAGTGCTTGGGCCCCCGCACCCGCATGGGAGAACTGGAAGAAGCACCTGGCTCCTGGCTTCCAATTGGCGCAGCTCCAGCCACCACAGCCATCTGTGGGGTGAACCAACAGAAGGAAGACTTTTCTCTCTCTCTCTCCCACTCACTGTCTGAAATTCTACCTCTCAAATAAATAAATAAATTAAAAATCTTTAAAAAAACTTTATCATATGTATTTATGTATAAGAAAATACATATTATACATAGAGTTTGGTACCATTCACAGCTTCATGCATCCCCTGGGCATCTAGAAATATATATTTCTTAAATAAGAAGGGAAACTGTAATATGAAATTTGTCTCTTATCCAAAAGATTCTGTGTGGATGGACAAGACAAATTTAATATTGATGAATATTAAAAACTCAGCAGGCTTCAATCCATGTCTTCTCAGCATGTCCTGTCAACCTATTCAGCACTTTATTTCTCATTGGCCATATAACCCATTTATGCAAACTTTTATAGTTTTGTAGATCTAGGAATTATTCATTATTTGGTCCCATAAAACTACTGTTGAATGTGATTGCATGCAAATGGAAAAACTAAAAACCCACATAAAAACATTAAAATTTACATTATTAAAAGTGGCAAACTGAAGTGAGCATTGTGGTGCATCAGAATAAACTACCTCCTGGGTCCTCCATGATTCCAATCTAGCTTCCCTAAGCATCTCAGAAGCAGCAGAAGATGGACCAACTTTTTAAGCTACTGCCATCCATCTGAAAGACCCAGATGTAGTTCTTGCCTCCTGGTTTCAGTCTGGCCCAGCTGTTGTAGTCATTATGGGAGTTAATGAGCAAACAGAAGACTCTCTCTCTCTCTCTCTCTCTCTCTCTCTCCTCCCCCTCCCTCTCCCCCTCTCCCTCCCTCTATTGCTCCCTCCCTCCTCTGCTCCCTGTCTTCCTCCCTCCCTCTCTCCTTCTCTCCATCTTTCTTCCTCTGTCTCTGTCACTCTGCCTTTCAAATACATGAACATTATGAACATTTAAAAAATTCTGCCAAACTCTTCCTCTATGTTTCTTTTCTTTCTTTTCCACAGAACTACTGTATCAAACTGTTCACAATCATGCAACTGGTCAATCACTGTGTTCCAGATTTCTTGCTTTTGTTCATGCTGATTCTATTACCTGGAACACCCTACTATTCCTCTGGTCAGAGTTTATAATGTTCCAGGATCTGGTAGCTTCCTTATCTGAATCTAAATGTGGATACAACTCAGAGCAACTCAATGCTGTAAGTTATATCTATTATGTGTGTTTACAGGCGGAGAAGTTTAAACTTAAAAAGATTAGGCCGGTGCTGTGGCTCAATAGGCTAATCCTTCGCCTAGCGGCACCGGCACACCGGGTTCTAGTCCCGGTCGGGGCGCTGGATTCTATCCCGGTTGCCCCTCTTCCAGGCCAACTCTCTGCTGTGGCCAGGGAGTGCAGTGGAGGATGGCCCAAGTGCTTGGGCCCTGCACCCCATGGGAGACCAGGAGAAGCACCTGGCTCCTGCCTTCGGATCAGTGTGGTTCGGCTGGCCGCAGCACGTCGGCCACAGCAGCCATTAGAGGGTGAACCAACGGCAAAGGAAGACCTTTCTCTCTGTTTCTCTCTCTTTCACTGTCCACTCTGCCTGTCAAAAAAAAAAAACTTAAAAGATTATTCAGATTATTGCGGATATTATATAGCAAAGTGACAAACCCAGGCAATGAGATTTTACAGACAAGTTTTATATCGAATGTCTCACAAAGCAAGATCTATTAGTCCTAAAGTCTTGCCTCCTCCTGTCCTATGTGGAGCCTTCCCTGACCTCCAAATCCACTGAAAATGCCCTGCTCTCCTCCTAGGGACACATCTTCATCCTTACTCCCCCACCCTGAATCAAGTGCTCTAATCAGCACCTGTTCATCTGTGATTGGCATACTCATATTTAGCAAGTGCTAGTGTAGTGGGAATGCTAGAAAGAACAACACTGAATTAACAGCTTCTCAGAATTCACAATTTAATAATGACATCAATCTTGTTTACTTAATAAAGACTGTCAGATTATTCTCAAGGAAAAACATAGGAGACACTGAACCTACTGAAAAGGAAGAGTTAACACAGTAAGAAGCATCTGGGATGAACTTCCTCAGGAAATGTCTTTTAAAATGAGAATAGAATGAAAGTATTCAATGAAAAGAAGCTAGAAGAGGAGTTCCATGAAGAGGGATTGGGGTGCCCATGCAGAGAATTTTTGAGACAGAAAAAACATATAGGAAAACTTGAAAACAGAAAAGAAAAATTGAGCAGTGTATCAGAAGCACTTTCTGTGAGGGAGAGAGACACAAGAGCAGGTGTAATCCCAGCTGAAGAGGGATTTAGTCCTTACCATGGGTTTTGTAGGTTTTGCACAGAAAGATAACATAAGGAGCTCTCCTCCCATTACCCTGTTTTTGACAACACAAACAAGAATCAATTTAGGCCTATTTTCCCATTGCCCCTCAAATTACCTTCACAGATCGGATACAAGCACTTACTGCCTTGTTTTTATGAAGGAAGTCAGAATACATCAAGCAAATCACCCTGAAACACCCCAGCACTCTTGTAACTGTCCTACTTTTATGTGCAATAAAGGATCATTGGCCCAAACTTTTCTATTCCAAAGGCTACGGTAGGTAGTCAACTTAACCAAATATTGCAACTATGAAACTAAAGACCATTGGCATGTACTGGATATCTTCCTGTGTTCTAAGTTAGGCCAGTCACTAATAGAGAGGTGCACAAGAAATGGGCCTTGTTTGTTTGTTTGTTTGGACAGGCAGAGTTAGACAGTGAGAGAGAGAAACAGAGAGAAAGGTCTTCCTTTTCCGTTGGTTCACCCCTAAAATGGCTGCTACGGCTGGCACACCACGCTGGTCCGAAGCCAGGAGCCAGATGCTTCTCCTGGTCTCCCTTGCGGATGCAGGGCCCAAGAACCTGGGCCATCCTCCACTGCCTTCCCAGGCCACAGCAGAGAGCTGGCCTGGAAGAGGAGCAACCGGGACAGAATCCTGTGCCCCAACCTGGACTAGAACCCGGGGTGCCATAGCCACAGGCGGAGGATTAGCCAAGTGAGCCGGAGCACTGGCCGAAATGGGCCTTGTTTTAAGGAGTCAGTAGTAAAGATGTTGAGCATTGAATCTCCAAATGGATTTCTGAGACGTGTGGGACACATATGTAGGGAGTACTTCCTGTGCTCCCTGCTCTACTTAGTAGGATAGCTTATTTTTTCAAATATAGCATAAAGTCCATGGAATAAAATTTTTACTTGTTAGTTTTTGTTCACAATTGTAGCCTGCAGTCCACCCTGTTCTTAATTAAGTGTTTTTTTCTTTTAATTAGTGTGCAGGACATAACGTGTTTGGAGAACTCTGTGTCATCTGACAGAGAACAGATTGAAATTTTAATAATTTTCAGTCTTAAAATTTTTACACACACACACAAACACTTTAACACACTCCCCCAGTCTAAAGTCATAGTAACAAGATTTACACATTGTGCCTGTGCTATCATAGTATTCAGGAGCATTAGACCCTACATTGAGCCTTTGATTATTAACAAATAGGATTCAAAGCCTCTAAACTGGACTTAGACTCAATGGAGGCACATTTTGATCACAGATATCCTCCTCATTAATGTTTCTTTTTCTTTTTAGGGTATGTGGAGACTCTTGCAGTTTCTAAATCTCTGTTAAATTACCATTTGAATAGCCAGGCAAATCCTGGCCATGGCAGTTAAAAATATCTATAACAATGAGAACAGCCAACTTTGCCAGAAGATTATCTATCTGCACCAATACTCACTGGTGATAGAGCTTTTCTCCTTTCAGTCTATCCCAACAGAACAGAAAAACTGATTTCATTATTTAGGGGGCTCAGATCAATATGTGTATACCTGTGGGGGCCACTGGAAATCTCTAAATCACTTTTCTGTTAGAACTCCAGGGGCCTGCTGCACTGTGGCATAGTGAGTGAAGGTACCACCTATGGTCCAGCATCCCACACGGGCACCAGTTTGGATCCCGGATGTCCTGCTTCTGATCCAGCTCTCTGTTGTGGCCCAGGAGGGCAGTAGAAAATGGCCCCTGCACCCGGGTAGAAGACCTTGAAGAAGCTCCTGGCTCCTGGCTTCAGATGGGCAGAGCTATA